>NC_136879.1:4355998-4460998 GCF_949152265.1 Phoxinus phoxinus | reverse complement strand
ACACTGCCAACACACATTTATGTTCAAACACCTTGTAAAAGTGCATTTTGCATAATGGGTCCCGCTTAAGTGACATATCTCTGCTTGTCTCTCTGTTTAGATAGAGGTGGTGTTAGTCGCACTGGATCAGTGTGGCCTGTCTAATGACAGAAGGATCGCTTTGATCGATAAGAACCGTGACCTCCACCTGACCTCTGTGAGAAAGCTGGGCCGAGCTCACAGCATCTATAAGATCGGTGAGAATCCAGAAGGAAACTCTATGGCAGTCTGTCTCTGGTGAAGTCGCTCTGAATTCAGTCAAGCATCTGTATTAAGGTTTGATTCATTTGAATGGAATCTTTGTAATTCTTGCCCAGGTTCAATGGTTGACACTGTGGCCTGGAACGACTCTGCTAACATCCTGTGTGGAATCCAGGACAACCAGTTCACGGTGTGGTATTACCCTAGTGTGGTGTTTGTGGACAAAGACCTGCTCCCCAAAACCATCTTCAGCAAGGACAGCAGGTACACACACTACAACTTCACTCAGATCTGAAATGCACAGTCATAACCATCAGTCAATGGCTACATTTACATGCCACCAAATAATCCATTAGTTATTGAATTGACGGCTCAACACCTTAACCGATCCGATTGAGCTCGATCCGATTGAAAGAGCGGTTTTATTCCTTTTCTAACCCGATGGAGAGAACATGTGAACACTTGATCAGACTGAAAACTGAGACTGAAAGGACTGCGCATGTGCAGAGGTGTAGAAATAGCGTAATGACGAATGACGCGCTGAACGAGCTGTTCTTCCTGGTGAATAAAGTGTGATATAAACGAGTGTCCCGTCATCCTAATATTCTCCTTTCGCTCTTCAGTGTCTGTGAAGTGGAGCAGGACAACGGCCACCAGTCCTTGTTTCTGACTCTCATCCACAGACGGCGGTTCTGGACATGTTTACTGCGTGATCAATATAAGCAGCGGCACAACGGTTCATTGTCTCCAAATTATGACCAGAAATGGATAAATATGAAGTCTGCTGATTAAAACTAATAAAGAGCCACTGTAGGAGAATAGTTATTATGTGTAAACAGCGGGAAACTCTGTATATGTGTGCAGTGTGCGCATGTCAAACTATCTATTCAGATTTGAAGCTTGAGACATATAAACGCGCACATCAACCCGATCACATGTTTAGCGTTCATGTAAACACTACATTCAGATTCATCAATCGCAATTAATTCAGTCTGATTAAAACAAAAGTTGTGCATGTTAACATAGCCAGTGGTGATGTGTGTGTTTCTAGGAGCCCAGTAGTAATTGAGGACTTTAGGAGACTGCACATAAACTGTGTGTGATGTTTGATGATTCCTGTCTTCTGCAGCGAGTTAAGTCGCTCTCCTCAGATCGTGAGCTATGTGGGCACTCAGGTGACTGTCAGACGGGTGGACGGCTCTCTGGTGTGCACCGCAGTGTCCCCGTACCCGACCTTACTGCACGAGTACACCGGCAGCGCCCGCTGGGAGGACGGCCTCCGCATCTGCCGCTTCGCTAAGGTCAGTGGAGCAGGGAGCGCTCTCTTGTGTGAGGGAAACAGACACAGAGAATATACTGCAGTCCAGAGGTCTTCAGCCCTGCTCCGGGAGCCACACTGTCCTGCAAAGTTTATATCCAACATGCTTCAGCTCACACCAGTGTGATTTCCAAGTGTTCCTGAAGAGCTTGATTCGCTGGTTCAGGTGTGTTTGATTAGGGTTGGAGCTGAACTCTGCGTCTCAATCAGCTCCCTGGTTCAGTAGTCTGGGCACTGATCAGGGAGTCAGTTATCTTAAAGTCCCCCTATTAGGGGTGGAACGGTACATGTATTCGTATTGAACTGAAACGGCACAGCTTCAGTGCACCCGTATTCACTCGTAGAGGAACCTGGCTTCACGTATTTGCTGTGTGTACTCGAACCTCGTTACAACATGCCATCCCGTCCACATGTGAGGCAAACTGTTTACTGTTTATATCTTACTTTACACACTTCAGGCTGTTGCAGATGCTCAGGGCAGAGACACTAGGTGCTACAGCCGGAGACATGCACAATAAAAAAAAATTGCCTTCTGCATTTTTGTTTTGCTCTTCCCTCCATTGTACCGAACTGTCCTGTTAAGGGCTGAAAATCTACCAGTGCACTGAAACATTTGCTCCCTAAAAAGTCCCACAATGCACCGTGAAAACCAGGAAGCATCGCTGCTCACTATGTTCCCTTAAAGGAGAACTCCGGTCAATTTTAACATTGAGCTCATTTTTTTGTAAATTTGGAGTGCTGTCAATACAGAGAACAACGACAAAAATCGGTGTTGCCTACACCGTGTTATCCTCTTTTTAAAATTTGCACCCTATTGACTTGAATGGGGCACGTTTTAAACCTGCTTTTATTTCTCTTATCATCCTTGATGTGTCATTACAAGTGCCCAGCCATGTTGAGTGATTCCTTCAGAGTGAACACGAGTGAATCTGACTGCAGTAGATGTGAAAGATATGAATAAAAATGATGTTAATTCAGCCAGCGCACATACATGTATTTAGTTCCTGTTTTCGGTCGAAGTCCAAAGTAGTCGATTGTCGAGTTCACGCGCATAGGTTTAGTTACCTATGATCACGCAAAAAAAATGAGCTCAATGTTAAAATTGACCGGAGTTCTCCTATAACGGAAGTTCTGAAGTGCGAAACTTAAACTCACTACACGTAATGACACGGAATATTAAAATACAAACCATTATTGTATTATGTTTTAGCATAAACATATATCGCTAGAGGTAATGCACATAATCTAGCTAACATTTATCATTTATTTACGACGGAAATGTTGCATGTATATGTAACAAGCAAAGTATCTATCATAATGTACTTTATATAACATAAACAGAATACCCATAATGCACTGTGAGAGTCACGCCAAATGAATATAGAGCATAGATTAAAAGACTGAATCATTTTTTCATAAAAATGAAAATCGATTACATTTTTTTACCCAGCCCAAGTGTACCTCAAGGATCTGTTCTTGGACCGTTTTTGTTTCTCATGATTATTAAACTTATTTTTCTAGTTTTGGACATTACTAACTTTTTATATCAAATATACTTTTTGATTGGCTATTATTATTTTTTATTTAATAAAAAAGAAGAAGAAGAAGCAGTTCCTTGCTCTGGTTTTCATAATTTCAGAAAACAATTTTGGTAACTTAATAACTGACTATAAGGAATTCATTCCTGTGAGCCTACTGTGTCTACAGTGTCACGCAGCATGCGTGCGTGCGTGTGTGCGTGCGTGTGTGTGTGTGTTAATATGTAAAATGGGTTTTTGTGAGTTGTGTTGCTGTCTCTCTTACGGTTGTCATTTCTCCTCTCGTCTCTGTGCTCCCGAGGAGGAGGTATGTTGCTCTGTCTCTGTGCAGTAGAGGGCAGTGTTGTAGTAGATGGCAGCGGTTGTTCTGTCAGGAACTCAATAACACTGTGCTTGTGACATCACAATATGGAGTAACACCCTAATATAAATATTTTTTTTTAATAAAGCTTAAACATTAAATGGCCGTGGAATAAAATGCTTAGTTGGTGACACCTCACAATAAAGTTCAATTCGTTACAAAAGTAAAAACTTTTTTTACAGCATTTTTTAAACTATCTATGCTAAGTTATGTTAAAAATGTATTCGTATAGAAATTAATATGAACAGAATGTATTAATATAAGGTAGAGAACTGGTAATTGTTAGTTTATATTACCTACACTAATGGTCAAACGTTTGGAATAATTCAGATTTATTATTATTTCTGAAAGAGTCTCTTCTGCTCACCAGGGCTGCATTTATTTGATCAAAAATACAGTAAAAATAGTGAAATATTATTACAGTGTAAAACAGCTGTTGTCTATGTGAATATATAGTAAAGTGTAATTTATTCCTGTGATCAAAGCTGAATTTCCAGCATCATTACTCCAGTCTTCAGTGTCACATGATCCTTCAGAAATCAGTATAATATGATGATCTGATGCTCAAGAAACATTTATGATCATTATCAGTGTTGAAAATAATTGAGCTGCTTCATATGTTTGTGGAAATATCTGATATGATGGCTAGCAGGAAGGCTACTTTCAGGGATAAAAATTTCTCAGACACCTCGTCAATGGGTTCAAAAGGGTGCCAGGGATCACCCTTCAAGAACCACTGCCAGGTCCCAGAGGGCTTGGACAACAGGCCTCACCCTCCTAGCTCCACGAAGGAAAGGTACTATTAGTGGGTCTCTCCCCATTGTGCCTTCACTTAAAGGCGTGTGGATGATAGCTATGGCCGCCACATAGACCTTAAGCGTGGACAGGGAGAGCCCATCAGAGAAGAGACCTTGGAGGAACTCCAGTACTGAAGCCACTGGGCAGTTAACTGGGTCCAGCTGATGATCTCTGCACCATAAATTGAAAACATTCCATTTAAGGCATAATGTTTCCTCGTAAAGGGGGCTCTAGAGTTTAGAGCGGTCTCAACAACCTCAGCTGAGAGACCAGCATTTACGAGTTGGTCCCCCTTAGAGGCCAGACCCACAGCTTTCACAGCTCTGGCCGAGCGTGGTGTATTGACGCCTCGGCCTGAGAAAGAAGGTCCCTCATGCTTGGGATTTGCTACGGAGGGCCTGCTAGAAGTGCTATGATGTCTGAAAACCATACTCAGGCCGGCCACAACGGGGCTCCTAGAAGCAGACTGACCCTGTGCTGCCAGACCCAATGCGTACAGACGTTGCCTTGGCCAAGCATGTACCTTGGGAAGCTGGATGCGTGAGGGAAAACCAAAGCGGACAATGTGTGTTCTCGTGAGAGGCGAACAGATCCACTTCCGCCTGGCCGAACTTCCTACACATCAACTCCACCGTCTCGGGGTGGAGTCTCCATTCCCCGGGCCTCAGCCCCTGCCTCGACAGGATGTCTGCCCCCACGTTTTTGTCCCGGGAATAAACATTTCTCTGAGTGAGAGTAGTTTGACCTGGGACCACAAAAGAACCTGATGCACCAGTTTGCATATAGGGCGCAATCTCAGCCCCCCCTGCCAATTTATATATGAGACCACCAACGTATTGTCTGTTCGAACTAGAACTTGATGGCCTCTGAGGTCCAGAAGGAAATGATTCAGAGCCAAAAACACTGCCAACATCTCCAGGCAATTGATGTGCCATGAAAGATGATGGTCCTTCCAAAGACCTCTGGTGTAGTGGCCCTCCATGACCACTCCCCAGCCTGTGTGGGACGCATCTGTAGTCACTATCTTTTTCTGACACAGTGCTCCAAACACAGGGCCCTGGGAAAGGAACCATGGTTTCTTCCAGATGACCAAAGGACAAAGGCACCTGCACATTACTTTGATCGTGCAAAATGGGTTCCCCCTTGGGGAAAACCCTCTGGTCCTGCGCCACCACTGTAGGGGCCTCATGTACAGCAGCCCAAGGTATTATGTTGGATGCTGCTGCCAGGAGCCCCAGAACCCTTTAAAAACGTGTTTGACAGTTGTGGCCTGGCCTAGCTTGAAACTGGTGACTGTAGTCAGAAATGGTGTTTACGAGCAGGAGACAACTGTGCCCGCATCGTAACTGAGTCCCATACCATCCCCATAGATGTAGTTCTCTGTTGAGGAATTAGTGAAATCTTTTTTACACTAAGTCTCAGCCCCAAGCACCTCAGATGGCGTAGAACGACATCTCGATGCCGAACCGCCATCTCCTCTGACTGTGCTAGAATGAGCCAGTCGTCGATATAATTGCGGATCTGAATGCCCTGAAGTCTCAGTGGAGCTAGAGCAGCATCCATGCATTTCACGATGGTCCGAGGGGACAATGCTAGGCCATATAGAAGAACCCGATATTGGTACGCCTTTCCCCTGATAGCGAACCTCAGGAATCTTCTGTGATGGGGAAGGATGGATATATGGAATTAAGCGTCTTTCAGATCTATCGTGACAAACCAGTCCTCGGACCTGATTTGACCCACGATAAATAGGTATGGTTAACCACTTGAATTTGAATCTCCTTAGGACGTAACCCCCCCATCCTTTTTGGTCTGCTGTTGCAGGTGCGAGGAGCTGGCGGCTGGCTGGTGGGACTGCTTCCTGGCAGCAGCCGCATGAGATCTGAAACATTGGCAGGGGATCAGCTGTTTAAAAGCTGTCGCTTCGCCTCCTGAAACCTCTCGGCGACAGTATTGACTGCGTCGCCAAAAAGGGGCCAGAAGGCGAAAGCGGGGCATCGAGGAGGAAGGCCCTGTCCTTCTCCCCAATGCCCGACTGGTTCAATCACAGGTGTCTCTCCGTGGCTACCAATGCTGCCTTTAATGTCATCGAGGGCGACCTCCCCACTGTCATCCATTTCTTTCATGAGGTTGGCCTGGTATGCCTGCATAATCCCCATCGTGTGCAGGCATGCACCAGCCCGCTATATGCTTTGCCCACCAATGCTGATGTAGTACGGCAGGGTTTGGAGGGCAGCGCCGGAGCCTTAAGGGATGACGCAGCATCGAAAGATATGATGCCAGTGTCTCTTCCACCCGCGGCATCACCCCATAGCCGTTCTCTTTCATACCCAAAATAGACTAATATATGGACGTTTGGGCTCGATAATCGTTATGAGAACGGCTTGTTCCACGATCTCGACACCTCAGTGTGGAGATCAGTGAAAAACGTGAGGCTCCGACTCAATGGTTGTGACCGAGCCTGCAGGAAACGTTAATCTAGTTTACTTTTTTTCAATGTTTCCTGCTCCTCTGATGGCCAATCGATGTTTAATTCGGCCATTGCTCTGGTCACTACCTCCAGCAGCTACTCGAAGGCAGGAGAATGAGGTGCCGAGTCCTCAAATTCTCCAGCCTCGATGCCCAAAATATCTAAATCCTTGGATCCAGATCATTCAAGCGTCGGGGTTGTTATTTTGAATTTTCTATTCATCAAAGATTCCTGAAAATTGTATTGTGATTTCCACAAAAATATGAAGCAGTTTGATATAATAACCATTATTAATAATGGAGCACCAACAATAATTGAGGAGCAAATCCGTATATTAGAATCATTTCTGAAGGATCATAAAAAAATCATAATTATTCCAAGCTTCTGACCAAACACTAATGAATTTATCTGTTAATTTAGCTGACAAACTCTCTTCGCTGGCTGTGTTTTGCTAATTTACCAACAGAAAACTATCAAGTCAACTCAAGTCACCTTCATTTAGGCTGTATAGCGCTTTTTACAATACAGATTGTTTTAAAGCAGCTTTACAGTGATAACAGGAAAATGATGCAACAAAGTTTGTTTCTGCTGTACAGCAGATCTTGAAGAAAATAGCGTCATTGTCCAGCTGAAGTGAGTTCAGTGATGTTTCATCTGTGAGTGAGTGTGACTATCATCAGAGCTAAAGTGTAGAGTTGCAGCACTGGTTGTGCCTGACGCTGTTCTCTCTCTCAGGATCAGGTGCTCTGGTCGTGTCTGGCAGGTCTGGCGATGGCCAATCGGGAGCTGAGCACAGCAGAAGTGGCGTATGCAGCCATTGGAGAGGTGAATCTGCACACTACTGTGGGAGAACGTCTCGCATCAGAGGCTCTTTAACACTCGTCTCTGTCTCTGCTAGATTGATAAGGTGCAGTACATCAACTTCATAAAGGATCTGCCGTCGAAGGACTCGTGTCTTGCACACATCCTGCTGTTCAGCGGTTACGTGCAGGAGGCCGAGGCCAGTCTGCTGCAGGCCAACCTCACGTATCACGCCATCCAGATCCACATCAACCTCTACAACTGGGACAGGTGCACGCCGCCACTGATACACGTCCACACCTTGTAGGGTTGGGTATCTTTTGATTCTTATCGATTCCTAATTTCGAACCCAATGAGGTGGAAAAAAAAAAAAATGTAGATATCATTCACATTTAGGGCCAGATGTACTAACGCTTTTGCGCCCACTTCAGGCGTATTTGTTTTGCAAAGTGCGCATAAAACCATGGCGAGCTGTGTACGAACGGGACGCACCGAGATGAACGCGCAGACTGCCTGTCGCGGGAACTGAAAATGGCAAAATGCGCTTTTCGTGTCATGCATACGCATTCATGGGATGATCCTAGGGGAAAGTGGGAGTGTCACATAAAGAGATGGGAGGGGAAGCTTAAACTGCACCTAATTATGTATTCCGCGTTATGTACAGAAAAAGCCGGTGAAAGCGCGCCTCTATTTTGCACTGAAAATTCTCCGCCTCTTAAAAAGCCGGTGTAACTCAGGAAGCGGGTTTCCTGGCGTACGCCTCCTGGTGAAATGGCAGCAGTAATCCCAGCAAGACGAAGACATCGGCTAAGGAGACGAGCTGAAAATATTTTTGCCACAAGAATCACACTTTTTCAGTTGAGTGAAAACGAAATCATTAAGTGTTACAAATTAAGCAGCTCCGCAATATTACAGTTACTGGAGGAAATCAGAGATGACATCGAATCTCCGACTCAGCGTTCACATTCCAGCCGTTGTTAAACTCCTCACTACATTACAATTATTGGCATCAGGATCATTTCAAACAGTCATGGCATGATGAAAAGAGAGGAGGCCCATTCATTTACAGTATAGTGGGGGGGACAGGTGCTGATCACCTGATGAACTGCAGGTTTGGCACATAACACACACACTGCGGTTTCACATCAAGCGCTTTCTGCGTCTTGGCCATGGCGCTATTAATGCTGCGTTCGCAAATGTACGTACATCTGGCCCTCAGTCTTATTGCAAAACATTTAGTGTAGCTGAATATCATGAACAAAACACAGGCTAAAGATCACTCACGCAAGGAATGTTTGCCTGTGGTTTAAAAATACTTTAGGAAATCAACTAGACTTAACATATACATTTCAAGCATTATTAAAGACAATAGACACTCAGTAATTAAAAAAGAACAAATAAAAAATTATCAATCACAGTGTTTTAAGATTTTCAGGTATTCATGTACACAAACTAACGTTATAAATGTTATAGAGACGGCAGCAGGAATATTAGGCCGCTGTCACTTTAAGAGCTGCACGGATCCAATATACAGTTACACACGTGCCTGCAGCTCAGAAAACAGAGTCTCACGCTTGAATGGTTTAAAATCACATTAAAATATTTCTGTGAGTGCGTTTTATAACAAGTATCCGATTCCTGACCTCAAATATTCGATTCCAGAATTGGTATCGATTTTCGATTCCCAACCCTAGGTCTATGGAGCTAAATGAGTCTCAATAAAGATAAATGTACACACTACATTCACATATGCACACACAGGATTCATACATGCACACACATGATTCATAAATACACACACAGGATACACAAATGCGCACAAAATTCACAAATGCACACACAGAATTTAAAAAGCACAGAAGATTCACAAATGCATACAAAATTCACAAATTCACACAAAATTCATAAATACACACACAATTCAGAAATACAAACAAAATTTACAAATGCACTCAAGATTCAGAAATGCACAGGGCAAGATTCAGACGTGTATTTCTGATGCACACACAAATATATATTGATTTACAAACTGCTTGCGGTCTGTGAACTTCACTGCATTTGTGTGTGAATTTTGAGACTCCCTTGACTTGGCTCGACACACAAATGCCTTTTTTTAAACAGGGAATGATCAGCAACCAATCAGATATCTCCCTTGGTTTAGCCAATCACAAGAACGCACCCCGCGTGGGGGATTGTTTACTCATAAGCCAGTCACATGAATGCGTTCACACAGCGCGAAATGCATGTGGCGCGGGCGCGGTGGAGTTCTGTCTGTCAGTTGGTTGAGACATAGACATCATATAGATAGACGCCCTATCGACCGCTACTGTATGGGAAGCCAAACAAACCAAAAGTGGGACGAGACAGCGGGGGTTTACAGAGCTCGCGCCGCGCTGACATGTCATCTGCGCGGTTCAATGGTACAATCCTCACCAGCGCTGCACTGATCAAACAGCGCAGCGCAAACCATACATGCAAATAAATGTACAATAAAGAAACCCCAGCTTCCTTACAAAAAATTGGTTCTCTGCTGAAGTTTAGGAGTTTTTCCCTACAGAAGACAAAGAAGAAGAAAGACAAGATGAAATGCATACATTTCTTATGTTTATTATAGCTATTTAATACTGTTAGTAAAGAGTAGTGTTGTGCGTCGATACTTTGAAGAACTGCACATATAGAGGCTACGGAAAGAGCTGTACAAAGCAGAAACTTCAATGACTTTCAATTTCGTAGTCGTCTTGAGGAGCACGCCAACCTTCTGGAAATTATATCGGACAGTTTACATGTTCAGGTAATGTATGTTAGTAAGTTTTGCATTCAGCCATCATTTGTAGACTTTAAGCTTTTTATGTCTGAATTCCATAATCATTTGTTAATTTTGAATAAAATGTTAAAACTAAAGATCAATTTTATGTTATTGATATTTTGTGATATTGATTTATAGGGTGAATTCAGTGTGATTTGGACACTTTTTGCTATTGAGATTAATTGGAAAAAGTGTCCCTCCCAATCAACCTGAATACTATTTAGACTATATATAGGCGATATATATAGTGTGTGTGTGTGTGTGTGTGTGTGTGTGTGTGTGTATTCAGGTTGATTGGGAGGGAAGAAGAAGAAATAGCTATAATAAACATAAGAAATGTATGCATTTCATCTTGTCTTTCTTCTTCTTTGTCTTCTGTAGGGAAAAACTCCTAAACTTCAGCAGAGAACCAATTTTTTGTAAGGAAGCTGGGGTTTCTTTATTGTACATTTATTTGCATGTATGGTTTGCGCTGCGCTGTTTGATCAGTGCAGCGCTGGTGAGGATTGTTCGCGCGGCTCGGACCATTGAACCGCGCAGATGACATGTCAGCGCGGCGCGAGCTCTGTAAACCCCCGCTGTCTCGTCCCACTTTTGGTTTGTTTGGCTTCCCATACAGTAGCGGTCGATAGGGCGTCTATCTATATGATGTCTATGTCTCAACCAACTGACAGACAGAACTCCACCGCGCCCGTGCCACATGCATTTCGCGCTGTGTGAACGCATTCATGTGATTGGCTTATGAGTAAACAATCCCCCACGCGGGGTGCGTTCTTGTGATTGGCTAAACCAAGGGAGATATCTGATTGGTTGCTGATCATTCCCTGTTTAAAAAAAGGCATTTGTGTGTCGAGCCAAGTCAAGGGAGTCTCAAAATTCACACACAAATGCAGTGAAGTTCACAGACCGCAAGCAGTTTGTAAATCAATATATATTTGTGTGTGCATCAGAAATACACGTCTGAATCTTGCCCTGTGCATTTCTGAATCTTGAGTGCATTTGTACATTTTGTTTGTATTTCTGAATTGTGAGTGTATTTATGAATTTTGTGTGAATTTGTGAATTTTGTATGCATTTGTGAATCTTCTGTGCTTTTTAAATTCTGTGTGTGCATTTGTGAATTTTGTGCGCATTTGTGTATCCTGTGTGTGTATTTATGAATCATGTGTGTGCATGTATGAATCCTGTGTGTGCATATGTGAATGTAGTGTGTGCATTTATCTTTATTGAGACTCATTTAGCTCCATATAGGTCCGTGTGTGTGTGTGTGTGTGTGTGTGTGTGTGTGTGTGTGTGTGTGTGTGTGTGTCGTACTCATGCGTGTCTCTCTTCACAGGGCTCTGGAGTTGGCAGTGAAGTATAAAACCCACGTGGACACGGTCCTTGCTCACAGACGGAAGTTCCTGCAGGACTTCAGCAAACAGGAAACCAACAAGAGATTCCTGCAGTACTCTGAGGGAGTATGTTCACCTGCATGCTCTTATCTGTAGCACTATTCACACGCACACACACACACACACACACACACACATACACACACACTCTCTCTCTCTCTCTCTCTCTCACACACACACACTCACTCTCTCTCTCTCTCACACACACACACACACACACACACGTTTGTTTTGCTACACTTGTGAGGACATTCCATAGGCGTAATGGTTTTTATACTGTACAAATTGTATATTCTGTCCCCTAACATTCTGCATTTTTAAATTTTTAATAAAACATAGTTTTTTATGTTTTTAAGCTACCGGTATTTGAATTATGACGACTCATGATTCTTTATGAGGACTCAAATGTCCTCATAAACCACGTTTAAGTATACCAGTGTAATACACGTCATTATACACATTTGTGTCCTCATAAATCACATAAACAAGAGCACACACACACACTCACACACACACACACACACACTGTTTATTGATGGATTGAAGTCCTCACAGAGAATTCTGGCTTTTATTGTGTTTTATGTTGTAATGTTTCTTCATCCCTGCTTGTGCTCAGGTGGAAGTAGACTGGGAGAAGATCCAGGCTAAAATCGAAATGGAGTTTGCTAAAGAGCGGGAAAGAGCAGCCAGCTCATCCATCAGAAGCAGTGTGTCTGTTCGCCGCTAGACACACACACACACCTCTAGCATAGTTCAGGTAAACTGAGGTCTGGATCCCAGTCAGGCAGCCATTACTGATCCACAGAGTCAGACTCTTCAACACTCACTGTTCAGAGTTCATATCTCAGCACCTGGAAGCTACACATCAGCCTATTGACAGGCATCATGTCTCGCTCGGCTGTTATTATATATTATTATCTCATGAAGATTTTGTAAAAAGTTGTTTTTGTATAACATAAGTTTGATTTATGTTTATGCAACAAATTCAGATTTGAAATAAAGCTCAAATTGTGAAAATCTAAATATAATCCAGAAAATTATTCCATGCACATTGAATCAGTGAAAGTAGAAAAAGTAGGGATGTCCTGAGCCGTAATCGTTTATCTGATCCATATCAGCTATCCTTATTTTACAGGTGAATCTCCACAAAATGAGAATATGGTGCAAAAGTTCATTTATTTCAGTAATTCAACTTAAAAGGTGAAACTAATATATTATATAGACTCATTACATGCAAAGTGAGATATTTCAAGTCTTTATTTGTCATAATTTTGATGATTATGGACCGCTTATGAAAACCTTTTCACAATATTATAATTTTGAAGTTGGGGTGTTCATAAGCTGTAAGCCATAATCATCAAAATTATAACAAATAAAGGCTTGAAATATCTCACTGTGCATGTAATGAGTCTATATAATATATTAGTTTCACCTTTTAAGGTGAATTACTGAAATAAATGAACTTTTGCACCATATTCTCATTTTTCCAGTTTCACCTGTACGCTGTCACGCAGGTGTCGTGCAGTAGGTGGCGCCATCTAGTGGGTTTGCCAACCGTCATTAAAAGGCAAAGAAGAAGGGACGAATAGACTTGGGGATATGAATAAGGATCTTACAGATAAATCTTCAATGTTTTCTTGCATTTTAGTGTTGATAACAATATTATCCAGTCAATTGCTCTTACGTATGGATAGTTACACTTATAAGCCTGACCATAAGTTGACCACTGCTAATGCTCACTGTACTCTACAATCAGTGGCGGTTCTCTATGGGGAATCTACATCTGATCATGGCCCATGTGTATGACTGTTGATATGAAAGTCTGCCTGAGATGAATTATGAGTTTAAGAGGGCCGGCTTGGTCAAACTAGACTGGACCAAACTACTGAAGTTAAACAAGCAATGATTCAGCTCACAGACAGGAATGTTGGTGGCTTTGATCAAACTCCTGCTGAACATTTAAAGGTTATTTACTGGCCTGATAAAGCATGGGCTGTTGCCAGAGTCTGTGTTGTCGGTAGCTTTAGGGCCACTTATCGAGAATAAAGCCGGCAAAGTGAAAAGTTTGGATAATTACAGACAAATTGCACTAGCTAATGTGTTATCACAGATAAGAATGTGTTTTGTAGATAATCTCAATAGATAATTTGCCTTTAAGGCACAGCATAGTACTGATTTATGTATACGTATATATGCACTGAAAGAAATAGTAGAGCTGTATAAAAGACTAAATTCATCTGTTGCAATGGGCTTTATTGACGCCCTTTAAGGCTTCTGACAGAGTTAATCATAAAAAGATGTTTGGTAAACTTAGACAAAGGCGTGTGCTATTCTGCCTAATAGCATATACTCCGATTTTTTTTTTTATTTGTACGCCAATCAGAATATGATGATAAAATGGGATAATGGATTTTTAGCTCCTTTCTGACTTTCTGTTGATTCAGTTCCATTGTAAAGACCATCAATTATTAATTTAGTTAATTTAATCTATAAAGCATCAAAACTGGAAATCACTGCTGCTTCAATGTATATCTAATGAGTGATTGATTATAATCAAGGTATTAATCAATATTTTTCCTTCTAAATATCAAATGAGTTGAATGATTTCTCTAAGCTTATGATATGAGATTTTACTTTGTTATAGAAGTTTCCAGTGTGTATTGTCTAATGTCTGTATTGTAAGAAAAAAGGATGTGGACGTCGAAGATCTCAAAAATGAAGTTTATTACAGCAAAGTACAGACAGCACTTGGGATTCAGCGGAGTCATACAGAATGAATCTCATCCTCTCAGCCCAAACATTTATCCTCCGTTTAGTTTGTCTTCCCCTCTACATGTAAATGAAGCTCTGTTTTTAAGTGTAATTTAACAATAACAGATTCGTCTTCCTCTCAGCACGAGGCAGACACTCTGTCTTAAATGTAAATTGAGGATCTTTCCTCTCTGCTCACATCTGTGATGTTCTGTGAAATCAGAACAGCAAGAGGTTGAGGTGATCAAATCTATCTGAAGTGGATCCTCTGTTAAACCAGAACGGTCACATGTTTAAGGTGGCAAGCTATTTGAAGTCCATGTAATCAAGGTGGTTGTTGGTTGCCCTCTGTGATACTATTTACATATTACTGAGATTGGATGTAATTGTCTCTATATGATAATTAAAGGGGTCATGACATGGTTTTTTTTATTTTATTATTATGTTCCCTTAGGTGCAATTATAGTATTACTATAGTTTTTTTTACAAAAAACTTTTAAAATGTAGTGATTTATGACCTTTTCCCTGTTTCTCATCCTCTGATTCACACAGTCTGTTTTGGGGGTGTTTCCCCTTTAAGAGTTCAGTGTTAACGCCCACTGTTATGATTGGCTAACGTCAGTGCCTATGCATCAATTATTAACGCCCCCAGCCAGAACCTGTGCGGATTCAGCGTATTTAAAAAGTAGTTTAAAGTTTTAAACGCATTACTTACAGTTTGCGTCGTCGTTGTTGAGCCCAGAATAGTCGGCACGGACTTATCTTTGAGCAACAGTTTTCTGGCAAAGCCAGCATCATTTTGGGATTTGTTCTCAAAACAGTCATCCTTCAATGTAGAACAAACGCTTAAACTAACACTGCCGTGACTGAGACGTCCGCAAAAAAATAAAGTGCATCCATTTTCCCCTGACGACTGGATCTTTCAGCAGCGTATTCGCAGGCGTGCAGCGCGTGGGCGCGGCAACGATACGAAATGAGCGTAGTTGTCTTGTGCTGGAGGCGGTCATATGCAAACGCTGGTACGTCACTTCGCACCGTGACGTCACTTCTTACCATGGATCCAGAACGAGCTGTATTTAGAGCTTGATTAAATAAATGATTTGTTTATAATGGGGAGGAAGTCTTAAGCTATGAAACTTGCTGGACGTTTTAATGGTACAAAGACCTCTTATATACCAAAAGATCAAGGCAAATGTGGTTTCTCATGTCATGACCCCTTTAAGCTCTTTTAAGTGAAGGAACATTTTGACATATATATATTAGAGTGGATTTTGTTGCGAACAGACCATAATTTCTTATAGTATTAAATATCTGAGAGGTGACTAAGGGTCTGACCCATGCTAGGAATGCAGTAACAGTGCTTGCTTATTTAGCCCGGCTTCCAGAGATGAATTGTGGACTTGTTTAAACGTGTCAATACGTACATTACATACAAGAACGAACATGTTATCTTGATGTTTTGAGAAGAGTGTGCTGTTTACAGTTAGAGCCCGACTGTAGAAAATCATGCTTACCCCCCATTATTGTTGAATCACGGAAGCTACATCAGATATTTTGCCAATAGATGTATTATTTATACATGTCAGACAGAGAGAAACATGCATTTAATAATGGCTATAGGTGAGGAGGTCTTCATTCAAAACGTCTCTATCCCCTCACCCCATCATGCCAGCTGTAAATGGTTTGTCCTTCCTCACCCCGTCATCATGCCTTTATGTTACTCTGAGGTGCTGCAGTAAGATTTAGCTTATATACATCACAGAGAGACTTACAACTGCCTTGTAAGGTTGCAAAACATGTTGTATACCTCATGCTTACACATAGTACAATCCACTATCCACATTAAGAAACTATTTCTCAGTGTATACATTAGTGGTACATTTGCATCAGTTGAAGCATTCCTTTAACATGTACACATTTATTGTATCATCATCATCATTGGATCATCTCTGCTAAGTGAACATTGCATACCTCTAAGCAAAATACAACTCTACCAGCTCTCTGCTCAGCACACATGTACAAACATAGTCTGACTTCACTAAAAACATTATGAAAATGAAGAAAGGAAAATAATACAAACAGTATTATTTTTTGTATTAGCAAACAAAAAACATTAAACGGTAAAGTTTTAGTCTTCTTCACAGACCAAATCCAACCTTGAAAAAGCTGTGTCTGTGTGTGTTAGTATTTTTGGTTACAGGTTAAGGGACAAGTGGCATTATTGGAGATTGACCGACATGTTGGCGTCCAGCAAACGCAAATCTGCTACTTGGAAGGTCACGACGTGCCTAACTTCAGGGTCCGAGTGTCAGTGGCGCCTCCAGAAATTTTTCATAGGGGTGGCCAGACGGGGCCACTTAAAATCTTGGGGTGGCACACCAAAACTATAAACCATAATTTCAGAATTTGATTCTACTGTTGTATTAAACTGGCCTGTAGAAAACTATCAGAAAGACTTAAGGAAACTCCTACTGATATACTTTGGTTTAATGTGTTATATTTAATGTTACTAATGATATAGTGTGCATAGACTAATAACAGTACAGTTAACATTTTGAGTTGCACAACAATTCTGTTTTATTTTGCAATTATATTTGGCATAAGGTGTACATTTATTGCAAACAAAACAGTTACTGGGGGAAAGCAGATACAAATAAAAGCAAGGATAGAAACAATCACATCTTTGCTCTGAGAGTATTCCAGCCATTTATGTGTGTTGTACCAGTCTTTAGAGAAGCATCGTCTTCTGTCCCCTTGATAGGTACCAGGGAAGATTTTCAGATGTGTGGCTTCTCTGCTCTTGACTGGGAGATATCTATAATGAAACGAGGCAAAATCAGTTATTCTGATATTAAAATAATAATAATAATAAGCCCCTCTCGTAATTATCAATCATAGCTGTAATAATGGCCTATAGGCATTTCTATTCAGACTTATAAAACTCAACTACTAATAAACACGAATCAAAAAGCTTTAAGTGCTTATCTCATGATTTGTAATTTAATGGAAACACACTAAACAAAACATACATTTCTCCAGATGATGTTACTATCTAGGCTAGCCATCAATTTCATTATTAGGGCCATGTGATCATAACTTCACCTGTTGGTCCAGGAACACGTCTAACACCTGCTTTTGCCGTGTCCTGCCACACTTCTGTGACCAATGGTGCTGACTGTCTCTGGGCTGCTGCTGTCTGTTTTTCCTCGTCATTGTGTTCTGTCACTATTGCTGGCTGTGTATCCTTGTCATGCTGCTCTGTCTGTTCCTCTCCTCCATCCTCCTCCTCCTCACTAATACTAAGCCTCTATTGCTCCCTGCCGTCTCTGTCACTCCTCCTTTTGTACTTTTCTTCTTAAAATAAGAAAAATTGTCTGTGGGCTTTCTCTTCATTGTCTGAAAATTGACTAACATATACATGCACCAGCTAACGACGTTAGCTAGGTAAGTCTTGTCAAAACGTGTCAAAGACGCATCAAAAAGCTGCTGTAACAGTATACTGTAACCATTTGGCACTTAAAAAGCACATGTCACGATACATAATTCCCCGTCTTCTTTTACTAAAGAATATTTTTTACTTATTTACTTAACGGTAGTCTTCTTCGTCTTCTTTCTTAACTTCTTTTGAAATTGTTGACCGACGGGCACGCGCTGAGCTGTTGCTGTCTGAGCGCGCAACAGCGGCATGGACGGAGGGGCGGGCTACTGTGTGCGATCGAAAGTCTAGACCGGCTTACCTGCCTGGCTGTGCATTAGGGATGAAATGCATAACTGATGCTACTAAAATTTATACTGGCCAGTGGGGTGGCCAGGAGTCGGCCAGGGGTGGCCATGGCTACCCCCTGGTGGCGCCATTGCCGAGTGTTAGCCGCATAATCGATGGAGATATGCTTCAGTCTATCTGTCCATGTGTGTAAAATGTGTTTATCTATTTATTAGCCAATCAAAATCATTCAACCTGAAGCAATGACGTAGCTTAGTGTGATCTTTGTAACTGTAAGCGGGGCGGTCTACAAACTCCTTGTGAGTCTTGAAGCTGACTTCTGCTGATGAAACTGCAAACGATCCTCAGTAAAAAAAAAACTTAATTCTGACTCTTGTCTTAAATTGACTGCACTTCTAACCACTGGTCTTAATTAATAATATCTGGACTTTATCTGTAAATCAGTTAATGGTGGAGAATGCGGGCAATTCTTCTTTGGTGACATCCCTGGCTAATCAACAAAAAAGATAAGGAGATTTTTTTTATTTTTTTATTAGCAGCCATATCACCCTGTAACCCAAGACTGGTTTCCCACTGAAGCTAAGCGGGGCTGAGCCTGGTTAGTACTTGGATGGGAGACTCCTGGGAAAACCAGGTTGTTGCTGGTAGAGGTGTTAGTGAGGCCAGCAGGGGGCGCTCATCCTGTGGTGTGTGTGGGTCCTAACGCCCCAGTGTAGTGACGGGGACACTATACTGACAAAGAGCGCCGTCCTTCGGATGAGACATTAAACCGAGGTCCTGTGGTCACTAAAAATCCCAGGATGTCTTTCGAAAGAGTAGGGGTGTAACCCCGGCATCCTGGCCAAATTTGCCCAGTGTCCTCTGTCCATCATGGCCTCCTAATCATCCCCATATATACACTGATTGGCTTCATCACTGTCTCCTCTCCACCAGTAAGCTGGTGTGTGGTGGGCGTTCTGGTGCAATATGGCTGCCGTCGCATCATCAAAGTGGATGCTGCACATTGGTGGTGGTTGAGAATATTCCCCCCTTCTATGTAAAGCGCTTTGAGTGTCCAGAAAGGCGCTATATAAATGTAATGAATTATTATTATTATTATTATTATTGGACTGTCTGAGTAGAAGAGGTTGAGAGAAGGGAGAGTTATAACGCTTAACGCTCTTGAGTGTGAGAACGAAGGGCCTGTATGTCACGACACACACACAGGAAAAGGTAAGGTCCAGGCGCAGTATTTATTAGGGGAAATCCGTACTCACAAAACCAGTCCAGGCAAGGGTCAAAATCCAGTAGAGCAATCCAAAGACACAAGACATGAACAACAAACGGGCAGCAACAGGAACGGAAGTGTGGGGACATTAAACAAGGACTCCGTGACAAACACTGAAACAGACAGGGTATATATACACAAGTGCAAACAAGGTGACGAGAAACAGCTGAAGGAAATGAACAATCAGTGACAGACAGGATTATGGGAAATGTAGTGAAAATGCCTAGACACCGTGAAAACTGAGACCTTTAGTGTTAAACCCAGGGAACCACCAGACACTGTGACACTGTAGTGATTACGTCACGAAGACAGGCCGTGCTATACCCCCACTAGGACATAGTGTCGGACAGAGAGGCCTGTAGGTGTAGGCACCCCCACTGGCAGAGTGTAGTACCGATATTGTTGTAGGCCTAATGACAATTCTAAGTGTATCGTCGCAAACCTGACTCTCGATCTCTCCCATTTCGGATAGGGGTACCCCAAACTTAGTGAGTCAGACAGGTACGGATTTAGATAAATAAAATAATAGAAATATGGTTGTTTGCCAGGGATGCATCAGGAACAATCCCGAGGAAAATAAAAATTGTGACCTAAATTGGCTTGGACCAGTATATGTAACGTTGTGATTTTAAGTGTACTTGGCAGTTTCATCATGCAGAACTTGATTATCATTTGGGGAAGGAGGTAAGGCACACCAGGTCGAGGAACGCAGCGGTGTGAGCCTCGAGAGAAATCTTGTCTTGATCAAGATCTTACTTTACGAGTAAGTTTTCATTCAGACTTATCCAATTACTTTTTTAAATATCCAGTCATATAATTAATAGGAAGAATACAAATTATTTCAGGAAAATTAAATATTTGCCATATGCAATTCATATATGTGTACATTATTCCGCTATTACATCATATTGATGTTCATACGGGCATTAAATGCCACAGTTTAATGGTTAAATTATTTTATCACAGAAAAAAATCAACACACACACACACAGACGCACTTTAAAGCTTTTATTTGTGCATATAACATGAAACTATCAAGGGAATTTGTGGTGGCTGCCTGGCGCTGTTTTCGTCACTCTCGAAGCTTTGAATCTCTTCCCGGAACAATCAGGGGAAAGCCTCAGTGCTTCATGAGGCTTCATTTGCACATCCCTAATATGCAGCAGTCTTTATTAATCAAACCTAAACTTACAGAAATACTCGAGATACTAGGAAATATCTCACAAAAAACAACCAGGCCAACTTCAACGACGACCGACAACTGAACAGGACAAAACACAGGGCTTAAATACACAGGGACCTAATCAAAGAAACAAGACACAGCTGATAACGACTAACGACTGATTAAGGTGTCCATGGCAACTAAGGAGTGGTGGGAAAAGAGCCAATGAACACAGGATGTCCAAACACAAACAGACGTGTAACATTCTGTAACTGTCATTCATTATGAAAATACATTTGGATGGTTTATGGTTAACTATGTATAAATGTGTTCTTAATCAATGCTTAATTGGTTACCGACATTGGTAATTGTTTACCGATATTCTTCAAAATATCTTCTTTTGTGTTCAGCAAAAGAAAAAAACTCATACAGGTTTGAAATGACTTGACGGTGAGTAAATGATGACAGAATTTAAATTTTAAAGTGAACTATTCTTTTAATTGGTTAATTTAACTACTAATTAGAGGTAATATAACTGATGCTAGTTAATAACAAATAATCTTTCAAATTTGTTGGATGCTTAAGGTTCTTTAAGAGAAACAACAGTTTATCTTTCCCTTAGATAACATGATTCTTCCATAGCCACACTCAACTTAATCACTTGTGTTTTATGCGTCTTATGCACTTTATTCCTTTATAATTCATGGTGTTCACTTATGAGTTGTTGTTGATCTTTTGTCAATAAAGTTTATTGTATCTATCTATATCGTTCTATTTTTTCTTTCAGGATTAGTTTAAAATCTGACAGCAATGGTCTCACAAACTGTGCTTCTCTATATTGTGTCTGGTACCTGTAACGTGCACAGTAAGCACAATAAGACCAGCGATGTGTTTTCAGAAAGTATATTGGGCCAGTTTTTTGTTTAATGTTTGTTGAATTTAAACAGTAAATGGAGATGAACTTGTTCCAGAAAAGTGGGATACATCTAAAACATGTGTCATTTCAAGCACCGCAGACTGTAATCAGCAGACCGTACACAAGCACATGTGCTCAGATCAGTTACTAACACACTTTTGCATATTTGTGTGGAAGCGATAGAGCGGTCTAGAGCTGGTTATTACAACAAACTCATTGTAAGAGACTAACCTTAGTGTAAAAACGTCTTGAAAAGTAAACAGCTGCTAATGACAAGCAGGACACGTTATTATAAATGCATTAGCTGTTCCAGAATCAGTTCAGACACAGTGCGTTATAGAGAGTTTCTGGCTCTTCTCGATGTTTGCAAGGTCGTGCGTCTGTCCTCCGAGTTCAGATCGCCTCTGTTCCCCTCCATCATGATCTCCTCATATGTGGGCAGGTATTTCACCTCGTCGTACGAGGGCAGCGGCAGAACGGGCGAGCTGAAGTCCCCAGTGAGGGAGTCCTGGGACGCGTGTCCGTGCAGAAGAGACGGCTCCTCGTGCGTCTGCCGGCGGGGACGGGGACACACCACCCGCTGGATGAAGTACCCCACCACGAAGAGCAGCAGCAGGATCAGCAGCCCCGACAGCCTCCGGACGACCCAGTCCAGGTTGTGGAGGAAAGCGTGCAGAGGGAGTTTGCAGCAGTGGACCGCCGTGAGGCTGTTGTTCTGCGTGCAGCATCGCTGATCTTCACCACACTGGATCTCTGCACAACTCCTCACAGCCTCACAGGACCAGCTCATCAGCCCGCACGCAACACTCAGCCAAGTCCTCGTCCTCATGCTTCCACCATCAAGTGCTCCAATGAAGGAAGTCTAATACAACCCAAGATATTTGCTTCTGTTCTTGTGTTTTCATACAGCACAGGATCCCGTACGAGCCCCCGGTTCTGGTGTCTAATCACAGATTGATCACTGTCTTCCTGTCGTGAGGTAATGCCATTGTCTTATGACGGTTTGGTCCCACAGTTGCTCATAATTCACATCCTCAGAATGGAGAAAGCGACCTCAGAAGCCGCCTGATTAAAAATGCATGGCACTGTTTCTCTGTGGGTTTCAATGGACCCATTATAGCCAGATCCAACTCAAACTGAACACCCCTCCTGATGCTCTCGCATGTCCGGCTTCATGCTGGCAAAGAATCAAACATATGACTTGTGAGATGTTTCATTTTACATTGTGCAGTTCATGTTACACTGTAATAAGATTAGTATGGACTAACTAATATAAATAAACAGCATGCAATTGTTTTTAGGAGCTTCTTCTAATTACAGGGCAGTCTCCGTGCTGTTTGCTCATTTTATTGTTAATCATTTTTAGTTTTAAGTATTAAAATTCGTCCCATAATCATTTGTGCAAGGCACATTAATGATTCCTCAAACCACATCTAGAGGTTAACAAGTGCAGTAAACAAACACCTAGCAACCAATCTAGTTGTCTTTGCTATTGCAAGTTATTATATTAAGATATAATATGTATAGCATGGACACTGGGTATCACTTTATTACACGTTACATGTACTGACTATATTATAACAGTAAATTACACATAATTACAAGCGACTAACCCTAAGGCAAACCGTAACCGATAGTAATTACATGTTGTTAATTGATGAAATATTAAACCGGACACTGTAATATAGAATTGTTTTCATGAACCTCAAAAAATATCACAATGAAAATATAATGTTTGATCAAAATGTGAGATTACAAAGTGTTTAATAGGCTAATGCATTTGTATGGCTACGATATGGATATCTGAATTATGTATTTACATTTGTGATACAGTGTACGGTCTTAAGGAAAAGTATACTTTACAATATTGGCTTTATGTGCAAATGGAGACTAAATTGTGTTATGTGCCTAGAAAAGGCAGAATGACTGCAATATACATTTACCAAAGTTAGCTTGTGAGGCTGCAGTCGATATTCACTTCTCATAAACAGAGCTAATGTCCAATTGGTCAAATGTGATTACAGGGGCATTATGCCGTAAAATATACTGGAACAGAGTCAAGTTGGCCAGCCAGATTCATGAGGGATCATGTTTCCCACTCCAATCGCTCTCATTTACTGAAACGTGATACACGGCGTCATTAGTAAAACACTGAAATAAACATTTGCTGACAGAGACCGCTGTCCTTTCAAAGGCCACTTCTTCATACGGCTTGTGTTGTGTACTGATGAACACATCATATTTCACATCTCCATTCTTCAACGAGTGTCACTGCGTGTGATTGTCTATCATATATTCTATAGTTAAACATTTAGTGTGAATTTTCACATTCTTGACTACTGCTTTCCATACTGTTTTGTTGTACAGTAGTAGTTGTTAGTTTTTTCTGTACTATAATATACAATATTATAGTGAAGATTGCTGTTCTGTTTAGACATAAAAGTGAATAATTATTGAATAATTACATACGCTCTGTAAGTAGTAATTAAGACAGTAATCAAGTTCCCAGCCAAAATGATTCACTCTTAAAATCCTGGCCATTTTTACAGTTCTCTAGTTACGTGTTGGCACCATTATTTCATTTTCCCAGAAAAAGGCCATCCCATTAATATTTCTGTGGACTTGCTGTAGATTCTAGAGTAAACCTGTCCCGACAGCAGACATCACACCCAAGTGCAAAAACATAATTTTATAATACAGAAAGTTATTTGTAAATCGTTGAACAATCTACTTGTGTATTGTGCTTTTATCCTGGTAATTCTCCTTCTGAAATCTCAACACACCTTTTTAATCTGTAATATGTTATTTTCATTATCAGCTCTCTGTTTCTGCAGATGAACTGCTATATAAATCAGTTGGTGAGGTTGTAGAAAATAAAAATGTGAGCAAAGACCATCAGATTGTCTACATTTACTGTATATCTGACATTTTTAGTTATTTTATATCACCCATAAAAATGTGATTGAATTCATATATAGCATTTTAAATATAGCATATAGCACCTTACTTGTAGCATTTATATACATTGATCTCCTTTCGGCAGTTTGTCTGAATCCATTTTTAATGAATGTCTTATTATTATTATTGATTACAGTGAATATAACTCGTATGATTTATTAATAGGTTTGTGAGTGAATATATTTGTAAGCTGCTCTGGCACTGAAACCAGCACAGATGCTGCTCTATAGTTGAAGTGAACTCTATTTTCCTGAATTACAGAAGCCAAAGCCATAGACAAACATGGCACAACAGTTATATATTTTCATATATTTATTGAGGACACTCACAACCAGAACAACAAACAGGGGTGCGTTTCCCGTACAATGACGTAACCCGCTGATTAACGGCCATAGTACAATGCATCATTACAGAATCTAACTAACTATATATATATATTGTATTGTTTGTCCTCATGCGTTTGGAGAACCGCTGTGTCTGCAGAGACTCACAGGGTCGGGTTTGATGCCGTCAGGAGGTGGTCTACATAGGAGACAGAAATGTGCACTTCTCAGGGTCCAGTTTAATTGGTTTCATGGGTAATAATGCCCAGTTCAGTCATTCTCTGGAGCTCAGCCATGACTTCCTCCTTCATTGCATTGGTTATATTCTTGGCTACACATACAGTGGTCAACACTGACTCATCTGGTTGCATGTGATAGAGGCAGTTAGTGTCACGTTTATGTTCAGTTAGTTTCATTTTCATGGACTTTTAGTTTGTTTGTCTTTAGTCACGTTTCATTTGTTGCCATTTCCCGCCACTCAGAGTAAGGCCGCGAGTCCACCATAGCTGTGGGCGCTTGAGAGCGTTTTGGCAGCGCAGTTGAGGCGCTTTGCTTGCTATGATACATGTAAAAATACGTGTTGGTCCGGTTTCGTTTAAGTTACGCACTGTGTAGGTTGTGTTTTCTTCGTTTACCTGTTCCTGGAATCTCCTGTGAATCATCTTCGTCTTCGTGTGTTTGCTACAACCCCATGCTGAAAACAAGCACTGTTGTGTCAAATAAATCACTGAATTCCCATACTTCTGTTTCTTGATTGTGTACTGGTTCTGGTCCTAATAAGACCCACTGCTATACTGTTGTGCAATCCAAGCAGTGGTCTCACATTACGAGCCACAACACGGACTTTAAGTTGGCCCTGTACGTCAGGTGTTACGGGAGGGATTCCGGTTCTGGTTGACCTCTTCTAACATTGTGGTGCCCTCACTCTTGATAGCTTGTCCACCATATGTAATGAGCTTTACTTTTTCAGCAGTGTTTAGGTGAGCTGAGAGTAGAGTAGAATGTAGTTGTTGGGCAGATATAAGGTTGCATTTGGCACCTGTGTCCACCTTCAGTTTTTTTTGGCCAGACCCACGCTTGACCTTTCTGAGTGACGCAATAGAAAGTGTCATCAGGTGGGTCTAGAGTTGTGTTCAGTTCATGCACTCGGTTGATTTTAGAGTTTCTGAATTGCACTGCAGTTTGCGGGGATGGTAATCACGACTTTGAGCTTGGGGTGCTGGTTTGTGTGATGGAGCAGATTTGCAGTGGTACCATTTTCCACAGTTGTTGCATTGCATATTGAAAGCTGAATTTATCAGAGGGAATCATCTGTCATCATCTGTCACTTTCAATCCTGCAAACGACGCAGTCGCATATCAGCTCAGCACTTACATTTCCAAAGTCACAGTTATTTTGAGTGTGGAAACACAATTCTCACCAGGAATGTGTGTTGTGTTGAAGACGTGTCTGTCCATTATTATATTCTTTGTGGGCAAGCAGTTCAGCGAACTTTTGCAACAATACATCGGGATCTTCTCTGTCTTCTCCCTCAGCGAATGTAAAAGCCTCGGATCTATCCACTACAGCGGAGCAAGCTAAGTTCAGCCGCGAATACGCCTGCACCTTCTTC
The DNA here is from genome assembly GCF_949152265.1 of Phoxinus phoxinus. Classification (NCBI taxonomy): domain Eukaryota; kingdom Metazoa; phylum Chordata; class Actinopteri; order Cypriniformes; family Leuciscidae; genus Phoxinus; species Phoxinus phoxinus. The sequence continues at coordinate 4,434,559 of NC_136879.1, read as the reverse complement.
AATACGTTTGATAGACCTGCATTTGAATATTTGCGCAATTTTTTTTTTATTTGCTCCAGTTGTCAGCTGAATGCTGGTCAATAATTAGTAGATCAATGTGGCAGAGACCTTGTGTCATATTTAACCACTTCTGACACCATGTAGATTGTTTCAAGAAATTATCTATGCTGTACCAAGTTATCAACAGAAAACATGCTTTATTTTCTTTTCTCCACAGCGTCATACATTTCCGTGTTTATATCCCACTCACCCGGGCCCCGTCCAAGTCCAAGTCCTTAAGGAGCTGTAGCAATATTTAATAACTCTAAGTGCACATCCTTTGAGACCGAGACTCATCTCTTGAAGTCCGACCTTCCGGAAGTTTTACCTTTATCTAACTTCATCAATTCCCTGTGGACCAGCCAGTCTCCGGAAGCACTCGAGGAAAGCTTCCAGCTGACTCCTAAACAAACTCATCAAGAGTCTCCGTGCTCCACAACGCAAGAAACCGTCTATCAGTAGATCATTTCTAAGTTTTGTCTTTGATTCTCTGATGTTCTCAGGAGGTTGTGGTTAACTAGCCGCTATTTTCAGTTGTTCTTGGTCAGATCTCGACAGTTTTTCAGTGGTTGTTCTCTTAATTATGTTATGTTTCCTAAAGAATCTGAGAAGTGTGTACCTGAGAGAAGAAAATTTCATAAACCTGTGTGATAAAGTCACATTATCTGCCACCGTTGGGTAGCAGCACTGATACACACACATAAGCACAAGTACATACTGACCTCATTCATCCATCTCGATCCTCCCTGCCTTTGCCGCTATCATAGGAGCGGGTGCACACGCGATTATGATAGCACATGATCATTCAGCCATTTCTTCACTCTCTCTGCAATATTAATTTCCCGGTCACTTCATACACTTATAGTGCACTGTCTTGTCATTTCGTCCCTGTGTTGTTTGTCTGTGTGGGCGTAGTCAGTCTTCCCGCGGGAAAGTTGGGCCGGCCAAACTGAACGATCGAGCGACGTTCGCTTATGACGTCACGGCCGGGTCGCGTCGGCGCATCGAAACCGGAAGCTGACGAAACCATTGTCTAGTGTGAATATGTGTTAGTGTGTGCATTTTAAATGCAAGAATTATGTGTTACATTTATTAAGTGTGAATGGATTATGTTTATTATTATTTATATATATATAATATATATATAAGGAATTAATTATTATGGATGATCAAATAGCTTAAGAAATTTGTATGTTTATAAATGTTATATGTCCCTTTAATTGGTCTGGCCCAAAAAGGGGCGGGGTTTGGCCTATTTAAGCCAAAGCCAAACCTGAAGTCAAGACTTGTTAACCAAGTCGGAGCGAGAGTGCAACTGCGGTGCCTCAAGCAAACGTTAGTATACTGTGGATACCTGTTTTGCCTTGTTGGAGTATTTTCTGGTTTTATTTTTCCCTTTTGTTGTTTATTTGGTACTTTGGGTTTTTGTGTGTGTCATTTAATGGACACTTGTATATATTTCACTATGGACTATCTTCCCTATTGGCACTGTAAATAAATTCCACCTTGCACGAAGTGCTTCTGCGAGTGCGCCATCATTTTTTTACATCCTCACGGACTCAGTTACCCCCCTCTTCATCACAACCTGTTATAATTAATTATACCTATTTCCCTTTTGAGCTAAGTTGCTATAAAGATCTATATATCCTTGAGGCACAACAAAATTTACCAATTTTTAAAACTAAAGGAATGCATAAGAGATACCAAAAACTGGATTAGTAACTTCCAAGAAAAAATAGAGGTTTAATTATTGAACCTGAAGAACCTGGGTGTGCTTTTTAATAGCAATCTGTCATTTGAAAAACACATTTTCTTATATTAGTACAACCATGCTTTTTCATCTTAAAAATATGTCTAAATTACAACATATGCTCTCAGATTTCACATGAAGAAAGACAATTTCATGCGTTCATGACCTCAAGGCTAGATTATTGTAAAATACAGCAGCTAGAGTTAGCCCAGTTCTGTATTGGCTGCCTATTAAGCATCAAATTCATTTTAAAATCTTAGTGATTACTTATAAAACCCTGAATGGTTTAGCTCCTCAGTACTTAGACGAGCAACTATTGCATTACATTCGTTGTGGTCTCAAGACCCATCTCTTTAACCTAGCATACACTATCACATTTCTATCATTCAATTGACCTTAAGGGATTGTTAAGGCTGGTTCACACAGAACAGCAAAAACGTGAGACACTGCTCAGTGGAACGAAGTAAAGCACAAGGTGTAGAGAGGCATTTTTTAAAAGTTAAACTTCTTGAACGTTAGCGGCACGTTTTTTTTAGAACGCCGTGTCATGCGCTAAAGACGCCAGTGCAATGGTTAAAGACATCATAGCTTTTAGAAGCGTTTACATTGAAAAACAATGGAAAATGCGTTCTATGCGTTCTTAGTCTGCGTTTACACTTGGCATTAACATGCGACCTGTATCCGGATGTTGTCCACACACACATTGAAAAGACGAGTGTAAACGCGCTTCTGATGGGAATGTGATCCGACCAGCGTGTCCTGGTTCTGAGGGAGTCGAGGACGCATTGTGATCTGATCTCAGTGTAATGTAAACGCAATCCAGCCGTCGTGTGTGCATTCACAGGTGGACGTCACACAAACCCCCCCACTGCCATTATTCCCCCTCCTCTCTCCAGGAATTGAGTGCGAAAATATACTGAAATATTTGCCATTTGCCAGGACCATTCATTTTCTGTAAAGAACACGCATTAGTGGAGTAATGAGCTGGCAAAACGATAATGAGAACGGCTGATCTCTCTCTCTTTTTATATAGATTACATAAACAGAGAATATTTCTTTTAGTTTTGAATTAGATAATTTAAAACTACACACTTAAATGATTATAGAGATATATTGCTCATGTCTGAGTGAATAGTATTCGCTGAGTTTTGTTTGAGTTTAGAGACGTGCTTCAGAAAAAAAGTTCACGGAGACGGAGAGGCAGAAAGCACTCCCTGTATATTTTCTTTATTTTACAAAAGTACAATGTTTTATTTCGATTGTAAGTGGACACATAAAAAAGTAGACATTTAACAGCTTATTTTTTCATATTTCTTAAGTCTGTATGACCAAAACTGACAGAGTATTTTAGGTCTATTTTGCTGCTATGTAAAAAAAACCGAGCAAAACGCGCCCGCGCGTTTGCCGACCTCAGAGGGTTAAAGGTCTATGTGGCGCCCATAGCTGCTTACCACATTCCTTTGGGTGGTATGTCTTTAGGGAGAGACCCTTTGGTAACACGTTTTCTCCGTGGCACTTTGAAGTTGAGTATGCACTAGGGTATCAGCATGGGATCTTGCTGTGGTGCTCCAAGGCCAATCCCTGGTTCATTTTAAGCCTATTGTTTCTGACTCTCAAGATACTGTTCCTCCTAGCTAACACTTCTCTTAAAAGATTTGCAAGATATGTTGGTTGCCCCTTCGTGCTTGGACTTTGCGCCCGGAATGGTAAAGGCGTTCCTTCACCCTAGGCCAGGTTACATTACCAAGGTGCCCATTAATGTGGCCAGATCTTTTGTATCGCAAGCCTTCTGTCCTCCTCCATTCCAGGATTCAGACCAGGAAAAAGTACTCTGCTGTGTCCGGTTCGGGCATTAGAGGCCTACGTCCACAGAGCTGCCCTTTGGCATAAATCTGAACAACTGTTCATTTGTTTGGGTTCTCCTAGCAAAGGGTCCCCAGCATCTAAGCAGAGGATGAGCAAGTGTATAGTCAAGGCTCTCTCTCTTGCGAATAAGTCGGTCGGACTGCCTTCCCCTATGGAAGTCCGAGCCCACTCCACTAAGAGTATGGCTACTAAGGCTCTCTTGTCAGGAGTTTCACTTCAAGATGTTTGTGATGTGGCAGGCTGGTCCTCACCACACACATTTGTGAGGTTTTATTTTATTAAAGTGAAGTGTTATTTTACATTTGATTACAGTTTCTGAACCTGAATACCTGAAAATCTTAAAACACTGTTTATTTCAATTGTATATTTGTTCAGTTGTATCTATTTGTTGCAAGTGCTAATTTTGTATTTGTTCTTTCTCAATTACTGAGTGTTTACGCAGGACCCGCAGGTCATCCAGAGCTTGCTTGGCCAGGAGGTCGCCCCAGGAGCAGCCCCCCCCAGTGCCCACGTCCCGCTGGTAAAGATGGGTCCACAGGATGACCCGGACGCGTTCGTGGACCTCTTTGAAAGAACAGCGGATGCACCTGCTCCCGCTGCTGTCTGGAGAAATGCAGATGGGAGCACAATCTCCGTCTCTGCTGTGAGTCTGCATGTTTGCTTGCTTTTGATACTTTATTAGATCCAAATAGTATTGTCTCTTTGTTATTATGTACTTTAAGTCATTTTAAAGGCTTTGGTCTATTTTAATTGCCACACACACACACACACACACACACACACACACACACACACACACACACACACACACAAACAGACTTGAAAATGAAACAGACTTTATATTACATGAGAGATAAGACCCCCACCTGGTAATAACAGCACTAGTACTTTGCACTTTAGAGATAACATTTGACTTCTAAACTACAGTAGCAACCAGCCAGAACACCCAAACCATCCCAGCAACGTTCATCTGTGACATAACGGTGGGAAAACTATATAGTTTGAGAGACATGCATACAAAAACACAAACAGCTCTGCATAATATTTTACTACCAAGACCTTCACTGGCCCCCAGAGGTCCCCGGACCCTGTTGTGACCCGCATGGTTTTCCATATAGCCCACATACTTTAAAAATAATAATTATTGAATTTGCATATTAAACTATTTTGTTTTATAATTTAAGCTGCCTTTATTCTCTTCCATAATGGACATCTGCTGTAAACAAGCTTTAGTTCCCGCCACTTCCTGCTGCTGCCAGTCGCGGAAACAAACACCAGTGAGTGTGTGAGTGAGGGAGTGAGTGTGTGTGTGTGTGTGTGGATGGGCTCAGGGTTGACTGGGTTTATAGTTTCTTATCTGCAATTGAATTATCACGTCACGGAAACATTTGGCGCACGAACCGACAGCTTTCGGCGCGCGAATAATGGTCGCGCACATGGCACATTATGGAGAAACTACACAACTGAACGATAGGTGAGTGTCGATGGCGAACTGCTGTACATCATCCTCTGAGCAGAGCTCGTGCTGCTGCTGCACGCGCTGGACGTAAACAAAGAGCGCGCGCCGTCGCGCAAAACTGAAAGTACCACAGTAATAACAGTGCAGTTACGGGGGATTCATGATTCAGGGTTCCGCAGATCACAGTCACATGAAGTTTATTTCTCCGATAAACACTCTGAAAGGACCAATGCACTGATCTGCACGCGACTCTCGTCACTGCATCATTAGACCAGCATCCGCCATAGCCTCTCTATTTGTGTTTCAGATTATAAACTGGAAAGTTCGGGATCTTAAGTCAAATCGTGATTATGTAGGAAGCGAGGCGACCCTCTGGATGCGAATGTGTCAGTATAGTACAGTATTGTAGTATAGTATAGTATAGTAAGTAGCCTACTATGGAAAAGGCTCGAGTTTTAAATATTAATAATTCATTGTGACGTCGGTTGGCCAATAACGTTACCTGATTGGATCAAATGCGTTTACAGTTTGGTTTATGAATATTTAAGATTAAGAAGAGCCCTGGGCCAGGGGTCTGGGTCTCTAAACATAGTTGAACGGTTACAACTAAATGTTTATTGAGTTCTGTCCATTCATTTAAAGTCCATTCAACCAAACGATGAATGCTTCCAAAAGTGAATGAAAAGCGGTTAATCCAAGTCTTCTGAAGACACACGGTCGCTTCATATGATGAACAGGTTTATTTTAAGGTTTTCTTTACATATAAACATACACGAGCTCATCAAAAATGGTAAACAGAAGCTGTGTGACGCGAGTAAACTAACATTGGTTCCCACACGGATCTGCGTGTTTACATAAAGACACCTGAGAATGTCTCTTATTGACCAGTCAATGCGTTTCTTCCTGATTTATGCACACTAAACACTGCTCTTCAGTAGGCGAACTGACAGATATTCAGCAATAACCATTTAACCTAATAACCTCTCGTTCCCTATCAACGGCCTTCTGAGATAAGCTCAGATAAAGAGTGGCACAAAACCAATTACACACTTCCCATACGCTGAATGCTGCACTTCAGTTCAGTGTAATCTGAGCGCTGGGATCCTCGCTCCACATTCACGAGTTTAGAACGGAAAGATGTGGAATATTGCGGGTGAACCGTCTACTTTGTGGTATATAACAACACCTCATATATTAACCTGTGGATCGTAATGGGAACACTGCAACAGGCCACTGGAAGTCCCACACTGATGTCCTGAAGAAAGTGTTGTGTGTTAGATGACTGAAGCACACCATCAGGACACTGAGGTCTGGCAATGCAAATGAGATACAAATATAATATTTGTTGTAGCCTCCCATTTAACACTATAGAAGGGTCACACTTTATTTTAACGTGTCCCTGACTCTCTGTTACAGTGTAATTGTACATTTATTGAATAATATTAATTAACTAAATGTACTTACTACAGGGTTAGGATGAAGGTTTGGTTTAGGGTTAATTGCGTGTAGATATTTATAGTTTATTTATAGTTATCTACAGTGACTACATGTAACGTGTAACAATGACACAAAATGAAGTGTTACCTATAGAAGTTGACTGAACTATGATGACTTCTGCTTCTGAGAGCCCCACACATGTGAAATGCTCCATTAACATGCACCTTAATGCGCCGCCTCTGACCACTGAATGGATGAGGATGTCACGTGGCTTGTGAGTGACAGATGGCAACTGTGCATCTAATTGTAGTTAATGCAAAGAAGTTTGAATCCCCTGCTCCGCACTGCATCTTTCATAAGGATGGTCATGTGTTTGGTGAGATGGCAGAGCTTCACTGCGGTCCAGACACACTCAGGACTGATAGCGTTCCCACTGCAGACGTAGTTTGTAAAGACATCTGTTTGTGGTTTCAGTGATCTGATCACAAAACGCTGTAGACTCCTGTATTTCACGAGTTCAACTGCATTCAGTATTAAAGTGCTAAACAGATCTGGATTGCTGTCCTTCCGTGCAGAAGGGATTCAGTCCTGATTTTCGGCTTGAGTGCCAAACTGACCCTCTGAATTATGGTATTGGATAAAATGGGGAGGAATGTTGTCACTGGGGCCTGATGAGATGAAATCCACCAACAGTCAGAGACAGGAACTTATCAGAACATTTGTGTTTGTGTTGAAATGAAAGGCACTGTTTTAAATGTTTTTTCAAGAGTGCATGTGTGCTTTTCTGAATCACTTATTGTTTCTGACGTTATTGTTAAGTGTGTTCAGGCAGTGAAGTGTCAGATGTCAGTGGTTGCTCTTGTGTGCGGTTTGTTCCTCTAGCCCGAGGTCAGAGTGTGCAAACAGACGGAAAGCCGCCCACAGTGCTGCTGACACGCTTCATGAAGCTCGCTGCTACTGCTGCATGCACTTTACATCACAGATTGTTGGCATACTTTGGTCCTTTCACTGTTACTTTTTAGTGTGAATCATCATAATTGACCAGGACATGATTAGAGCGTGCAGGAGCTAGTGTGTGTGGCTGGAGGTAGGCCTGCTTCAGGGAGGGGTGCAGTGAGAACATGAGATGCTGGCTCTCCATCGTTTCCTGTGATTGCATCTCATGTGACAGGCAGGGGCGTGTCTATTTTAAATGGGTTGACAGTCAGTCCCAGCCTCAATAGAGGGCGGATGCAAGTGACCAACATGAGCAGAACTCATGGTGAAAACTAATGCAACACTAGTAAGAAGTGGTAACCTGCTATTGTTATATTAGGGTCCTATTTAAGTGTTTGAGTGATGTTTGCAGTTTTTTTTTTTTACGACCGCTATAACTATTTTTTCAATACTTTTAACAATTTTTTCTAAACACACAATTGGCAAAACGGTTAATTTCATGCTCAAAATCACATATTGTAAACTAAACTCCAACACTAATTTTCAAAATGCAATAAATCACTAATACATTAGGCTACACTATGGGCCAGCTTGCGCCAGCGCAAACCCTCTTTTGGCATTAACAAACTACTGTCAAATTAGCGCTGACAAGGTGTGGACACAGTTATTTTTGCGGCTGACCTTATGCATTTGTAGGAGTTTCCCTTTCAGGAGCAGTATTTATGGGAGCAGAGTATTTAAATGAATCACGCAAGGTTATTTACTAAGGTTTGCGCTCGTCAATGTACTGGTATTTGCGCCATTATTTACCGCCCCCCCCCCAAAAAAAGCACGCCTTAAACCAGGCACTACCTGGTAGATTGCGTTGGTCATAACAGAAATGATTAGGGTGAGGAGCTTGGTCACTCGGGAGGAGCTCAGAGTAGAGCCGCTGCTCCTCCACATCGAGACGGGCATCTGCTCGGACATCGGCTCCGGCGCCTCCTGGACGCCTTCCCAGGGAGGTGTTCTGGGCACGTCCCACCGGGAGGAGACCCCGGGGAAGACCTAGGACACGCTGGAGGGATTATGTCTCCTGGCCGGCCTGGGAACGGCTCTGTGTCCCCCCGGATGAGCTGGAGGAAGTGTCTGGGGAGAGGGAAGTCTGGGCGTCTCTGCTTTGACTGCTGCCCATGCGACCCGGCCCTGGATAAGCGGAAGAAGATGGATGGATGGATAATAGAAATGATTGTCTGACCCATAATTAAAAAATTAATGACCCATCTCAAGGTAGCTTTATAGAATGCACGGTTTATGAAAAAAGGAAGACCGAGACAGAATTGCTGCAGTAAAGGCTTTATTTGCAACAGGACATTACTGCAAGCTAACAAAAACATGAAATAAAGCTGCAATTTATTAAGCGAAAATACAAAATATACAAACAGAAAAAGCCACAGAATAAAACTAATTTAATCTTCTAATCTGCTAGTCTTTTGCATTTGGTCAAATGTTCTCATCCACATCACACTGGATATCTTCTCTGGCAAGGCATCTTGGGGAGAATCTTTTGGCATGCCTCGTCCACCCCTGGCAGTGTTCAGCTGTGGTGTCTTAGCATGCAGCATCCATTGCATCCAGGAGGGGCATTTAGTCCTATGGACGATGGTCAAAAACCTTCCATCTCCAGGCTGAGAAAAACTCCTCAATGGGGTTGAGGACAGGGGAGTAAGGGGCCAGGAAAAGGGACATCATCCTCGGATGGGCGTCAAAACAGGCTCTGACTGCACGGGAATGGTGGAATACCACATTGTCCCATGTGAACACTAGGGCTGGCACTTATGAGAAAAATCTAATTCGAACGGATATCAAATACCAAGCTATGTATTTGAATATATTAGAATATCTACCCCACCCCTGGCCGAAAAATATATAAATAAAGACCCGTAACGGAGATTCAATCAAAACTTTACTAACAGTCTGACAGTCATGAACATGACTCCCAAAATTACACTTATAGGCCTCATATCCTTGCAAATAAAGGATATGTGTTTCTGGGGCTATTTAGACCTGGCCACTTCATGCGTTTTCTCAGATCGGATAGCTATCTGATTTATCAAAACGATTCCATTTACACCTGGTCACATAGGCCTAAATGTGTTTTTGCACAATCCGATCTTCAATTCCCGTGCTATATGCAGATTTAATGTCACCGAAAGCAACAGATATGAGCTGTATTTTATTGATCATCAGCTAACATCAAAGACTGCAATAAGAGAGAGCGGCAGCCCAGGTAAGATCATTTCATTTCTTTACTTTTAATGAAGATTATTATTATTGTGTGTTAAAGCGTCTGCGACTTACTTTCACTTTGATTTGATTGGCTTGATGAATAGATAATCTGCGGTGATATGCTTGTTGCAGTGCGCCATCATATCTGACTATAACATAGCCTATATATATGGCCTGTAACACGCTTTCAAAATAACATGCTTTTTTAAAATAAAAAACAAGCGGCCTAATCATAGACTGTAAAGAATGCGCTACACATAGTTTATTTGTAGTTCGATTACGGATATTTCACGCCGGGTTCGAATGCATATTCAAATATCGAATAAAAAGTGACAGCCCTAGTGAACACACAAATTGTCAAGTGGTCTCCCACCTGTCCCCTCTCTACCTTTGGCACCAGTCTTTTGTGCAGGTCTTCTAAAAACAGGAGAAGGCAGTCGGTGTTGAAGGTCCAATCTACTGGATCAACATTATAATATGTGTAAAAACTGAGAGGATGGAATGAGAAGTTTTCTTGTCTTTCTCTCATGCTGTTGAAAGGATCCAAATATCCACTGGAGTTTAGTACAGTAACCAGTGTAAGTAAGTGTGACTGAACCTCGTAACTCGAGTGGATCCCCAAACTGTCTGCAAAACCTCATACAGCAGCTCCACCCGTCTAATCGTGAATGAAGTCCTGCACACATTTTGGAGACTGTCTCTGCTTGTTAGCAGTTCAAAGGATAATGAAAAAACTAGTTATTTGATTAAGTATAGTGTTCTCTTTATTCAAAACATATGTGTAAGGCTTATGTTCCCTTTCGAAGGGAACTCGACAATACGTCATCGACGCTTTGGGGAACGCCTCAGGCGTGACAGGTGTCTGAAATCACAATCAAATCACGGCAATCACATTGACCGGCGACAGCCCGTGAATCATTACGTGAATGATTAACGTGCGACCTGGAAGTATATAAGGGCGCCTTGCAAACATGACAAATCATCTTTTCGTCTTCAGGGACTGTTTTGTCTGTAACCGCTTTTGAAAATCAGGTATTTATGAAATGCACTGAGAAGGCTGAGTGTTTTCAACTGTGCTTTTTCTGTCTGGAGGAAGAGCGCGCACAGGCAGTTCTTGAGGGAACTGCCTGTACAATTGCGAGCGTTTTTCTTTGAGAACGCTCCGATCTCGTCTGACCCTCTCCTTGAGAGAAGAGGGCTCAGCATCTGGGTGTAAAAAAAAAAAAAAGGGATCCCAGATGAAGCTCGCCGATCGCCTTGAGAGGGGTATAATCCTCTCAAGCGATGCGGCGGCTGACGAGATTAAGCAGTGAGTGCTTTTCCGGACAAACAGGAGATGGCTGATGAGGGTGGTGATAATCAATCTTCTCAGCCACCCTGCCCCGTGTATGCTGAACTGGTGGTTTTATGGTAACGTTGGGGGAAAATCGCTCACTATGAGAGCGTTTTTTCCTCAGTCATAAAACCACTAGCTCAGGTGAGCCTTTCATTTCTTCCCGATCTCATACTGAGATCGAGAGGACATGGAAGAACCCATACTCTGCCCGTGTCCACAGACATCAGCGGGCTAGTCTCACTGATGTTGAGGTGATAGGAGAGCATGGGTATGTGTCGATGCCGCCCATTGACGAGACGTTTGCAACTATCTCGTGTCTGGACAGGCGTCTACACTGAGAGCTCAAACCCTGCCAGTTGAATGGCAGAGCATACACGCCAGCGGGTCAGGCCGGTGCTACCCTGCACATCATGGTGGTGTTGCAGGTACACCAGGCCAATCTGCTGGGGGATCTCGTCCAGGGGGTGGGGCCCCTGAGGCGGTTACTGAGCTGCGCCACGGAGTGAACCTGGCCGACATCGGGGAGAAGAGAGAAAGTCTTTCTCCTCGATTCGCCCTCGCCCTCTGAGCTTTTTGGCACCTCCGTGTAGGCGGTGGCTGGAAAGTTCAGAGAGGCGAGGGCGCGCTCAGCTGTATTAGGACAAATACATACCGCTGAGATCCGTATCCACACCCAGACAGACGGGAGGGCCTGGCCCATCATGGTCCGGGGACCTTAGACAGGGCCAGAGAGCCAGTGTCGCCTCTCGTGCGCCTCCTCCGTGGAGGAGTAGATCGCTGTAGAGGTGCAACTCCCGCAAGAAGAGGGATCTGAGGGAGGTGATCCAGCACGATTGCACACAGCATCGGCATGGATCACCTCCCCCTGAGGGCGTGATTATATCTTAGCCCTCTCCTCTCTTCCCCGACTCCCCAGACACTTTCTACATCAGGCCTGAGGCTGGGCTCATGGTTAGAACAATGTTCTGTTGGCCTGCCTCTGCTTGGTTAGGAGAGTGCCTCTTTCAGGCATGTATAGGTGGTAGACCCCATGTTCATAAAGAACTGTCTGGTAAGTCTTCACTTCGCACGCCGCAGGTGAGCTGAGTGGTCTTCTTTAAGAGTAATTTGTGTGCAACTAACACTAAAATTTATCTCTCTACAGACCTCGTTCCCTGTATAGAGCTATGGGGTCATGTAAGTAGCCACCTCAGGGTAGAGTAGTTGGTCTCCCTCCCATAGGATTTTCATCTTGGAGTATAGACTGACGCTAGTGCTTCAGATAGATCTTATGTCCGGTCCATGGGACCGTCTGACTTCCTTCCTGAGTACATCGCCCCCTTGAGCTCTGTTTGGGTTTTCAGTGGGCTGAGCGATTCTGCAGCCAGTTGTATGAAATAATAACTATTTTTCTAGTAAGGCTGTGGCTCCTCCGAGCCCTCAGGTAGATCTATGCTTGCAGGCTGGCCCTCACCAGGGCCGCCTCTGTAGCTGGCCTAGGCTGTGCCAGGGATAGTGGAGGCGCTCTGCTTAAGCATTTCTGCCTCTGAACCTTCACTGTGTGAATATAGGTTCCTAGCATCCCTGTATGACAGCCTCCTCCAATGGGAGTCGTTAGGCCAAGGCCCGCCCCCTTCTCTGCATTCTGGGGCGACAAGTGTAATGCAGCGTGGTGCAGAGGCATGGTTTATAAAGATCCTGGGTTAGGCCTCAAATAGGCCTCCCCGGTACAATGTGTCTTTATTGAGCAGGGTTAGGCCGCCTTTCGCCTCACTAAGAGGCTGGGTCTGTCTGCCCGACCCTGCCGTGCAGAACTAGCATACGGATATGGGCTGCCAGTATAGGCTTTACTCACCTCGCTGAGCTACTGCTCGAGCGTCGGGTTGTAGGTGGTTGGCTCACAAACTAGCCCCACTCCCCTAGGTTGGGCACAGATACTTTTTCTGTCACCCCTAGAGCCACTGGCGGGCCCGCACCCTGGTAAACCTCAGGGTGAGGTGGAGAGTATTCCCCTGTGATACAGGGCAGGTCTGAGTCCTTCACTTTCAGTTCTGTATTATCCTACCTCGCACCACTATGGCTCGGGTTGAGCGGAAAGTTCTAGCCTTCACTTCTTTTTTGGTCGAAGTACGCTCCCCTGAAGCCAGAGCATTGCCATGAGCTGACGCCCATGCTTACAGATGGTAGGCCCCTGGCTCTGGGGCCTCCATTGAGGCAGAGTGGCGTATGTTGTACTCCCCTTGCTCAAAGGGTGCTAGCGCTTTTGCTGAGTACACTGCCATGGGCAATGTGATTAGGTACCAGAATGCTGTAGGCGCTGTGTAAACAGCTTATCTGCCAACGAAGGCTGCGCCATTAGGTAGTAGGCCTCAGCAGGCCTCCTGTATGGGCAGCCCCCAAGTGGGCGCTGTAGGCCAGCTCACTTCAAAAAAGTGTTGCTGGCCTTGGTGGTTCGGGCAGTTGACTCACTGATGGGTAGTAGGCCCTAAACAGGCCTCCTCGGAAGTGAGTCCCAACTTTGTGGGACTTACTTGTTGGTGTGGTATGATTCCCAACAGTGTACCTTTGGAGCAGATTGACTTGCTGTCAGCTAGTAGGCCCAACCAGGCCTCCCTGATAGGCGAGTCCCCAGTGGGCTGGCCTTAGCAGGCCGCCTTCGAACCGTCACCCAGATTCAGGGCTCATAGCTACCAGTTGTTTAAGATTACTTTCAGGTAGTAGGCCTCCTCAGGCCTCCCTGAAGGTGAATTCCCACTTACGGTGGCTATCAGGTAGTAGGCCTTACCAGGCCTTCCTGTAGGCAAGCCCAAAGGACAGGCAGCTGGACAGCTAGCCTGACCTACTATCGGGTAGTAGGCCTCACCGGGCCTCCCTGAAGGCATGTTCTCACGTAATGTGATTATCAGGTGGTAGGCCGCCTACCGGGCCTCCCTGAATGTGAGCTCCCAAGTATTGTGGCTGTCAGGTAGTAGGCCTCACCAGGCCTCCCTGAAGGTAGTTCCCACATACTGTGGTTATCAGGTTACAGGCCTCACCAGGCCTTCCTGGTCATGAGCTCCCACATGCTGGGGTTATCAGGTAGTAGGCCTCACCAGGCCTCCCTGAAGGTGAGTTCCCTCATACTGTGGTTATCAGGTTACAGGCCTCACCAGGCCTTCCTGGTTATGAGTCTCCACATGTCAGGTTACGGGCCTCACTCGGCCTTCCTGAATGTGGGCTCCCACATATTGTGGTTATTAGGTTACAGGCCTCATCCGGCCTTCCTGGTTTTGAGCTCCCACACACTGTGGTCGCTAGGTTACAGGCCTCACCAGGCCTTCCTGGTCATGAGAGCTCCCACATACTGGGGTTATCAGGTGACAGGCCTCACCAGGCCTTCCTGGTTATGAGCTCCCACATACTGTGGTTATCAGGTTACAGGCCTCACTAGGCCTTCCTGGTCATGAGAGCTCCCACATACTGGGGTTATCAGGTTACAGGCCTCACCAGGCCTTCCTGGTTATGAGCTCCCACATACTGTGGTTATCAGGTTACAGGCCTCACCAGGCCTTCCTGGTTATGAGCTCCCACATACTGTGGTTATCAGGTAGTAGGCCTCCAGGCCTCCCTGTGAGTGGTTCCCCAACCATGCTGGGTTCTGGAAGCTAGTGGCCGCCTGCTATCAGTTCAGCTGGCCTTATTAGGCCGCTGCTAAAAGCGAGCTTGTGCCCTGGCTCAACTAAAGTGTTCGTCCTCTGCTACTGGTTCCCTCCCGGAACTTCTTACTCTGCCTACAGCCTGGTTTCCTACCAGTCGGTCCATTGCTCCCCTCACTGAGGGTCACTATGAGTGTTTGGACTCCTGAGTCTGGTCAGACGGTCGTAGGCCTCTCGTGAGGCCTCCCAGTTAGATCAGCCCCTAGGCCTTCACAGGCCTCCTCAGTGTTTCAAACACAAACACTGGGTAGATCCGTGGATCGAGTAGAGAAACTCCCCTCTCTAGCAAGGGTTGTAAAGCACTATGCTGAGTCATACTCTCCGGGATATCCCGTCTCTGAGATCCGGGCTGAGGGTTCACTGCCAGCTTCGCAGTCCCTCGGGTTGGATGCCTTACCTAAGGCAAATGTCCAGAGGCTCTGTTTCCAGACAGACAGGAATTTGGCCAGACTGAAGTGTCCGACGTAGTGACACCAGGTCAGGCCGTCCTGGTGGCATTTCGGGTGGTATATTCCCCCGAATAGTGACTGGCTGGGGTTCCCTCGGGTTCCCTAGCCACATTCCCTAGAAGGGACCCCTTCTAAATTGAAGTTGTGGTCCTAGGCCTTTGAGCAGGCCCAGGTAGGCCTTCGGATTACATATTTGGAGTTCCTCCTGTTAGGCTTATAGCTTGGGCTATGACCGTAGGGAATGCTGTCACTGACAGCCCAGTGTGACCTGAGGGTGAGTGGTTCTTGCATTTCATTTGAATTTGCTGGTTCTGACAGTTGTCACTGCCTCCTGGCATGCACTCCCCTCAGCATGGCGGAGTGGGTATTTCGTTCCCCAAAGCGTCGATGACGTATTGTCGAGTTCCCTTCGAAAGGGAACGTCTCAGGTTACAACTGTAACCTTTGTTCCCTGAGAACAGGGAACGAGACAATACGTCTCCCTGCCATGCCTCGGGGCCTGCCTACCAAACAGTCCCTTCAGACGAAGGATGATTTGTCATGTTTGCAAGGCGCCCTTATATACTTCCAGGTCGCACGTTAATCATTCACGTAATGATTCACGGGCTGTCGCCGGTCAATGTGATTGCCGTGATTTGATTGTGATTTCAGACACCTGTCACGCCTGAGGCGTTCCCCAAAGCGTCGATGACGTATTGTCTCGTTCCCTGTTCTCAGGGAACAAAGGTTACAGTTGTAACCTGAGATGTTTTATGTATTTGTGGAGCGGAGAAGAGTGTCTCAGTCTGGGATCTATTTATTGCCAATAAAGCCTGTGCGTAACACTTCATCTTTTATAACACAAGCATTTTGCCAAATATATTACTGTAAATGACAGTAAAAACTGAGTGCCCACATATAGCTACAATAACCTTTGTAACCTGTAAGTTGATAAAAACTTAGCCTAATGCGTCAGATGCAACCGTTCTAATGACGGACAAAACACAAAGATCCGACATTCACTGGTGAAAAACCTTGTAACTCTATTTTGAGCTTAATTTTGGGAAAATGTAAATAACATAACGACACATGCAAGTGTATGAGCATAAAGCCTAACCCATTACTAACTTTGAAAACAAGGTGTATTAAAAAAAATATATATATATTTTTTAATTTCCGGTTCTACACTGACCTGCAATTTTAGCTGCTTTCAAAACACACCATGCTGGATATAACCTGCCATGTTAACATATCCTTGGATAAACTCATGTGATCCAACAGCTAATGCCAGGACACTGTCTTGCGACTTACATAGGATGACTTGACAGCTGAGCGCAGGCTTTTCACTCACGTTAGATCATGCGTCAATGTCATATTTTTTATTGTCCATACTAATTGAATTTATGATTTGTTGACTGCCAAATAAAAATCTTAAACAGAACGATAAAATAACGTTATTAACCAGTTAATGGTAATTTCAAATAAGCATGTCTGTTCAAGTCAAGTCAACTCATCTTCATTTATATAGCGCTTTTAACAATGTAGATTGTTTCAAAGCCTCTTTACAGTAATAAACATATAATTTAAGGTAACAGAGATTGTTTTGGCTTTATAGCGGTTCTTGAATAATGATATTTTCCAGCCAAAGTTAGTTTTGCCTGATTCACTTCCGTCGGAACGATCATTAGTTAGTAAATTAGAGACCGCTAAGACAACATTGTTTTCTCTAAACAGACTTTAAACGCGAACCTGTGAGAAATGCTGATGACGCTCACGTGCGCATCAAGAATTAATTCTATAGTTATGCGCATTTGAATATATGTGCGCAGGTTTGTAATTCCCTACAAATTCATTGTCTGGCCTTAACATTTAGAAACAGAATTTTATCACTACGGGGTAGATACGCGAAACCGAAATTATCCCGACAACGCTTTATCTGTAGAGTAGGAAGAGGCTAGTTGGCACTTCAGCACTGCGTTGTCATCGGGTCCAGGCGAAGGTCCTTCGTCAGATCTGGATACGGCCTGGATCCGGCAGGCTGCGGGAAAACCTCAGGATAAACAGAGACACTAAAATTAGCGTAGATGCCATTCTTCTTATGATGTAACGAGCACATCAGGATTTATGGAAGGTGTTCCCAGTTCCGGCTGACCTAATCTATGCAGCCTAACATTGAGTTATAGAAGTCTATAATGCATTATGTGAATGCTAGGTCAAAGAGATGTGTCTTTAATCTAACTTTGAACTGACAGAGTGTGTCTGCTTCCCGGACAATGTTAGGAAGACTGTTCCAAAGTTTTGGTGCTAAATAGGAAAAAGGATCTACCGCCAGCAGTCGATTTTGATATTCTAGGTATTATTAACTGGCCGGAATTTTGTGATCGCAGTAGACGTGAAGGACTATAATGC
This sequence comes from Phoxinus phoxinus, assembly GCF_949152265.1. Taxonomy (NCBI): domain Eukaryota; kingdom Metazoa; phylum Chordata; class Actinopteri; order Cypriniformes; family Leuciscidae; genus Phoxinus; species Phoxinus phoxinus. Next base: position 4,416,957 of record NC_136879.1, on the reverse strand, counting down.
GTTAAGAGCTCGCTCAAGTACTGCGGAGCTAAACCATTTAGTGCTTTGTAAGTAATCAGCAATTTTTTAAAATTTATACGATGTTTAATAGGCAGCCAATGCAGTGTTGACAGAACGGGGCTAATATGGTCATACTTCCTGGTTCTGGTAAGAACTCGAGCTGCTGCGTTTTGGACCAGCTGTAGTTTGTTTATTAAGCGTGCAGGGCAACCACCCAGTAGAGCATTACAATAATCTAGCCTTGAGGTCATGAACGCATCAACTAATTGTTCCGCATTTGTCAATGGCGTAATTTAGATATATTTTTAAGATGAAAAAATTCAGTTTTACAGATACTAGTAACGTGACTTTCAAATGAAAGATTGGTATCAAAGATCGGTTCAGAACATTTAAACTTGATTTAGTTTTTGTTTTCGTACCTTGAACCGGTTCGGAGACCTGTATAATACATTCAAGCATGAAAACCTGTTGTAGAAGAACCCAAAAACAACTTCAAGACTTTGTGAAAGGTCCCCTTAAAAATTTTTTTTACAACAATGTAATGGACATGGATTATTGGGACTTTATTTATGGAGATGTCTTCTGTTAGTAGCTGCAGTCATTATACACTATTGGGCAAAAAAGAAAAAAGAAAGAAAAAAGGGGCCAATCACAAAATGGCTAAACACTAAGCTTTTAATTGTGTTAATCAAAATTGGTCTGGACATTTGCAAATATTTTAAGCAAATGCACTACTCAAAGACAGAATTATTTTTTGGCAGAATATGGAAAGTTGTGTGTAGATTGATGAATCACAATGAAACACGAGTTGCATGGTAATGCTCCAGAACGGGGTCTTCACAAATCTGCTGAGAAATATAATAATAAATGCTTCTCTACCACAGTGAAGCATGGGGGAAGAGGAGCCTTTTTAGCGGCTACTTCATTGCGAAAAGTCATTTAATGAGTGCAGTAGAATATTGCAGAATGGCTCACTTCACACAAATTAAAAGTTGTTATTAAAAGAGGAATGAGATGTTATTTTTGCTCCTGCTCACACTGCAAAGACAAGCAAGAAGTGGCTTGAGAACACGTCAAGTCAAGTCAAGTCACCTTTATTTATATAGCGCTTTTTACAATACAGATTGTATCAAAGCAGCTTCACAGTGATAACATGAAAATAATACAAAAAACAATTTCATCATCATCCACCTTTAAGGCAGATCTATAATATTGTTGAATATTAAATGTCCCGAACTAAGCAAGCCAGAAGGTAAGGCAACAGTGGCAAGGAACCAAAACTCCATCAGTTGACAGAAGGGAGAAAAAAACCTTGGGAGAACCCAGGCTCAGTCGGGGGCCAGTTCTCCTCTGGCCAACGAGCGAACAGTGTATGATTATGATTCAGGAGTATTACAGGTCAGAAGTTCAGAATGAATCAGAGTATTTGTCCAGTTCCTGTTTGTTGAAGTCGGAGTGGAGAGGAGGAGAGACTGGTTGACACTTCAGGTCAGCGGCGTCGTCGTGTCCTGTCGCTGGTCCTTCATCAGATCTGGATACGGCCTGGTTCCGGTGGACAGCGGTAAACCTCGGGATAGACAGAGAGACTAATATTAGCGTAGACGCCATCCTTCTTATGATGTACCAAGTACATCAGGATTTACGGGAAGTGTTCCCGGTCCCGGCTGTTCTAAACTATGCAGCCTAACATTGAATTATAGAAGTCTATAATGTGTTATGTGTATGCTAGGCCGAAGAGATGTGTTTTTAGTCTAGATTTGAACTGACAGAGTGTGTCTGCTTCCCGGACAATGTTAGGAAGACTGTTCCAAAGTTTTGGTGCTAAATAGGAAAAGGATCTACCACCAGCAGTCGATTTTGATATTCTAGGTATTATTAACTGGCCGGTATTTTTGAGATCGCAGTAGACGTGAAGGACTATAATGCGTTAAGAGCTCGCTCAAGTACTGCGGAGCTAAACCATTTAGTGCTTTGTAAGTGATCAGCAATATTTTAAAATTTATACGATGTTTAATAGGCAGCCAATGCAGTGTTGACAGAACGGGGCTAATATGGTCATACTTCCTGGTTCTAGTAAGAACTCGAGCTGCTGCGTTTTGAACTAGCTGTAGTTTGTTTATTAAGCGTGCAGGGCAACCACCCAGTAGAGCATTACAATAATCTAGCCTTGAGGTCATAAACGCATGAACTAATTGTTCTGCATTATTCATTGAGAGCATATGACGTAATTTAGATATATTTTTAAGATGGAAGAAAGCGGTTTTACAGATACTAGACACATGACTTTCAAATGAAAGATTGGTATCAAAGAGCACACCCAGGTTCCTAACCGACGACGAAGACTTAACAGAGCAGCCATCAAGTGATAGACAGTACTCTAGGTTATTACATGTGGAAGTTTTTTTGTCCAATAACTAGAATCTCTGTTTTTTCTGAATTTAGTAGTAGGAAATTACTAGTCATCCAATTTTTTATATCAGCTATGCATTCCATTAATTTTGTGAATTGGTAGGTTTCGTTAGGTTTTGAAGAAATATACAGCTGAGTATCGTCAGCATAACAGTGAAAAATATAGCTGCAAGCAGCAATCACCGGGGCCAAGCGCAAGCAAGACGACAAGACATGCCAAAGTGGCTGGGAGTGTGAGACCAACTGCAGCTAGGAGCAATTGAAGACATTTAAAGATGAATTGTGGCAAAATGGTTGAAAAATCACATACATTAACTAAAAATATGATTATCACTTTCGACCAATAGGTGGCGCAGTTACGAAACTGATGTGATGTGGTCAGAGTGAAGTGACAATGACACATACAAAGTTTGGTGTCAATATGTCAAGGTATTGCCGATATAAAGCCTGAATAGTAATTTTGGCATCATGCCTAAACTTTGCCACTGCGGTATACGAAAACGGTTTTGTCTATCGACACGAAATCCATAACTTTTACTCGGCACGATCTGGAGATGACACGATCCGATTTTGGTGAAAATCGGACGTTCGTTCTAGGAGGAGTTCGAAAAAGTAGGTTTTAAAAGAAAATAAAGATGGCGGACAGGAAGTTTGACTGACTATGGCAAAATTGGTATCTATGATTTCAGCATAACCCAAGGCATCTATTGAGATCAGTGTCATTACTATAGGCAAATTTATTCAAAAGTTATTAGCATTTTTGGAAATTTCATTATAACTTTTGACCAAAAGGTGGCGCTGTCTCATAATATTATGAGTACCTTTAGGGCTTTGTACTGATGACCCATACTGAGTTTCGTAACGATACGTTCATGCGTTCATAAAATACAGCATTTTAGCACATAATTCAAAATGGCCGACAGCCAAAATGGCTGATATGGGAAAATTGGATATCAGTCAACTCAGCATGACGCCCTGAATCTAACGAGACCACTTTTGTGATTTTTGGACAAACCGTTCAGAAGTTATAAGCAAAAACATAAATTCTTCATATCTCCGGACCAGTAGGTGGTGCTGCGCCGAAACGCAGCATGTAGCCTCAGGTCATGCTTGTGATGATATGTACCAAATTTGGTCTGAATCCGATAAAGCGTTGTGGAGATACGGCCTTACGTCTGTTTTCGCAAGCGCTACGTAAAATTTATTTGAGCGGTATTCGAGAACGGTAATTCGAATCAACTTGAATTCCATAACTTTTGGTCGTCAAGGTCTGGAGATGATCTGGTTAATTTTTCGTGAAATTCGGAGCAACGGCCTAGGAGGAGTTCGAAAAAGTAGGTTTTTCGGAAAATTCAAAATGGCGGGAAAACTATTATGACGGAAAATGACGTCACAAGGTGCAGTCGAATCGTCGTGAGCTCAGGAATCAGAGGAAAAAAGAATTTTGTTTCTAGCCCTTGTGGTTCAAAAGTTATTAGCATAAACATGAGTGAAACTTTGGACAGCTGGTGGAGCTAGAGGGAATGAGTTGGAGACTCCAAATTTGCTATGGTGATAGTTCAGGCTGTCCTCTATCACTGTGCCAATTTTCATAAGTTTCCCGCAAACGGTTCTATAGGCTGCCATAGACGCCCAGTCGGAAAAAGAAAAAGAAAAAGAAAAAGAAGAAGAAGAAGAACCGGAACAGATACAATAGGTGCCCGCACCTTCAGTGCTTGGCCCCTAACTAATTCCATGTTTCCTAATGATATCTCCTAATGGTAGCATATACAGAGTGAACAGCAGCGGTCCTAGTACTGAGCCTTGTGGTACGCCATACTGAACTTGTGATTGATAAGACATCTCTTCATTTACTGCTACAAACTGATAACGGTCAGATAAGTATGATTTAAACCATGCTAGTGCAATTCCACTAATGCCAACATAATGTTCGAGTCTATTTAAAAGGATGTTGTGGTCAATGGTGTCAAATGCAGCACTAAGATCAAGTAATACTAATAGAGAGATACAACCACGATCGGATGATAAGAGCAAATCATTTGTGACTCTAACGAGAGCTGTCTCGGTACTATGATACGGTCTAAATCCGGACTGAAAAACAAGTCCATCAGGTTCATGTTTTGGCCTGATCAGAATCCAGATTTGAACCTTATCGTAAATATTTGGTCTTACATTAAACTCAAACGAACTGGGAGACATTTTTCAACTACTCATGAACAGTTTGAAGCCATAATGTGGAATAACACTAACTATAACACTAACTCTTCGTCCTGTAATAAGCTGACTGCACGTTTATCCAAACGGCTTAAACATTTAAAGAAAACAAAGGGGAAGGCTATTCCATGCTAATAACTTTATCTACAGTATTTGTACAATTCTTGTTCATTTCCATATTCGGCTTGGCCCATTTTTTGGCTTGCCCCCCTCAGGAGTGTAGATCTTATGTAGCCCCACCCCTTTTCAGCTGTGCTTGTTGTGTTCTGTCTTCCTGTTTGTATTTCCACAGCATAAGGGTAAGATCTAAAGAATTTATGAATTAACCACAATAAGTGAATCCACTTCACCAGCTAATTACTCTTCGACAGTGATGTCATAGAAATATACAGAGCTACCACAAAAATGTCTTGGTTACTCCCTGAAGGAGGGAACAGATGGTAACGTCTCCGTTCTCTCTTTAAGGGAACGGGGGTTACATTAGTAACCTAGACATTCTCATTCAGTCAGTCACGTTTGACGTTATGTCGGACCGATGTCATGGGGTACTTATGGAAAGCGCCATAGCCACTGAACTATGTTACTAGTGTTGGAGATGCAGATACTGGCAAGCTACAGAGTGCCCTTTTGGCTTTCACAACTGCTTTCACAATGTCGTAACCTACCCAGCTCCCCATGTAAGCCTGAGTAGGTAGTCCTCCATACCGAAGGAAATAGAAGGGACAGGGTTTACTCTGGGTACGGTCAAAGCTACTGTTCTTACCCCAGGGAAGAGGGCTTCGGAACTCAATTCCCATAGTTTTTCAGCCATGACCATAACGCTGGGGAAGCGTGCCCAATCCCAAAGGAGGGGAACGCTGCGGAGACCACACCCTGCCCGAAGGGAGGCACGTGTGGAGGTTACACGTAAGGACTGACCCGTGGGGCAGTACTACATATGGAAGATCTCTGCGGTAGGTCTTACCTATCTAGGGAGGAGCTACTACCAGCACAGAGACAGGGCAGAGCAGAACCGCCCAGGGAAAGGCAGGGGTTTACCGTCAGGGAAACTGTATCGTGGACAAAAAACATGGGATTACAGAGGGGGGAATCACATCATATGGGCATTTAGCCCAGTACAAATGCTGACTGGCCGGGCATGCACACGAGTACTGGGCCTGGTGTCGGACACCGCGTCTGACTGCCGTCGGATGCTGTAGGAATTAAATTCAGGGTTCGGCAAGTGGAGAACTCACATGAAGAGAAAGTAGGCACTCGTGTCCCCTGTTAGATGGGAATGGCGCCGATAGTGAGACACCGAGCCAGTCTTCCCACACATTATCTGTTTGTACCTAACACACTCTCGTAAATGTGTTAGGTGTTGCCCAGCCCGCTGCTCTGCAGGCCATGCACTAATGCCCATGAGGAAGCAACATCCCGAGTGGAGTGAGCTCTCACCCTAAGTGGGCACGGCTCTCTTTGGGACTGGTATGCCAAGGCGATGGCATCCCACTATTCAGTGGGCCAACCTCTGTTTGGAGACAGCCTTTCCCTTCTGCTGACCTCCAAAGCAGACAAAGAGCTTCTCTGAGCTTCTGAAGCTCTGCATGCGGACCACGTAAACACGCAATGTACGACCGGGACTTTGGGCACGTATCCGGGTCTCAGGATGGCTTGAGACAGGGCCGGCCCGAACTCTAGGCACAATTCGATGACCAAAAATGCATGCAGGTTCCCCACCCTCTTGAAGGAAGTGAGCGCGGTCAAGAGCGTTGTCTTTAAAGACAGGGTTTTAAGATCAACTGACTCTAGGGGCTCGAAAGGAGCTCTCTGTAGACCTAAGGACGACAGAGAGGTCCCAGGAGGGGATGAGGGGTGGACTGGGAGATTTAACCTCCTGAGCAGGTCGTGCTTGCCTTGTAATCTGCCATCAACTGCATTGTGATGTGCTGCAATGGCTTAAGTCCTCTGTGTCCCGTCCAGAGACCACACATAGAGGTTACAGAGGTTTGGTAACAGGTGCCATATGGTTCCCCATCTCTGAGAAATCAGGTCCTTCCTCAAGGGAATCCACCAGGGAGGGGCTGTCACGAGGAGCATCAGTTCTGGGAACCTGGTCCGGTTGGGCCAGTATGCTGCAAAAAACAATTCCTGCTCCTCTTCCTCCCTGAGAACGCTCACTGGGGGAAACGCGTGTTTGTACTGTCATTCAGTGAGGAGCGCTGGGGCCCAACCCGGGAAGCGCAGCATCCCGGAGTAAGGTGGTGAGTTGTGGTGCACTTAGCTGGCTCCATGGGTCCCGTGAAGGACTGGGCAGTGAGGCGTGAGGAGGCGGTGCATCCTGGAAACGCAGACGCTCACTGTCAGCACAGACTCAGTATAGCCCAGAGGTCTTGGTAACTGCTCTTTTATTGAGAAAGTGGGAATTGAGTGAAGGGAGAGTGGAGGAGACAGAAGAACAGCTTTGTGCAGTAAAAGGTGCCTTCCACGTCTTCTGAACCTTCTCATGCACCTCTGGGAAGAAAGGCATTGGAGCGGCACACGCCGTACCCAGGAACTAATCATCCATCCGCTAGCGCTCAAGACACGGTGGAGGGTTCCACTCAAGCTCGATGCCCGCGGCGGCCCAGGAAAGCATGGCTGTTAACTCTGAATCCGATTCAGCACGAGCAACCACCCCGAAGGGGGGAAGCTCAGCAAGAACAAAAGCCCACTCCCTGATGCAGCAATCGATATCCGATCCTCATCCGGAGCGCTGAATGTGACACAAGGTGCCTGATGTGAGCAACCCGGCGGCACATGGCGTGCTAGAGGAGTGGGAGGTTTGTGGGGGCGGCCCGACGAAGAACCCTCACTGTAACCCTCAGATCTCCCAGAGTGCTAACCACCCTGATGGCTCTACTACGGGAAGCGACATGGGGCTGGGTAGCAGCAAAAGGGACTCGTGCCTCTGTATTAAAGATGAAGAGTCACGACCGCAATGCCAACATGGACATGCTCTTGCAGTGAGAGCATGCACCCTCGATGAATGGTCTCTCAGCATGCTGTTTGCCCACGCATGAGAGACAGCGATCGTGGCTGTCAGATGGAGTCAGGTAATGACCACATCCAAAAACACACAGATGGAAAGACATCTTGAGAAAGACCGTGTTTGCTCTTTTAGCCAAAACACCAAGGGGCGAATGCTGCACTCTGTGCACAGCAAGCTGGAAGCAAACATCCCTGGAAAGCGCTTTCACACCGACAGAAAGATCCCATGACGAGCTCCAGGCAAAGTAGCATTAAAATAGCTGTTTTTGGAGTGTTCTCCTGATAGCAAATTAAAATTGCTGCTGTTTGCTCTTTGTTTAGAAATGCACTCTCCTTTTCATTAGAGGTGAATTGGAAAGAGCGATCGCTGTGCAGCTGCTTGGCTCCGAAGCAAAATATGAACATGAGTAATGCTGGTCCTATTTATACCCCTATGTCCAGGTAGACATAGGGGTATCGTTTTGTTACGACTTGGAGATGATTGGTCTCCCAGGCGAGACCCCATGACGTCAGTCCGACTTAACGTTGAATGTGACTGACTAAATGGGAACTGGAGCTTTCTCTGGCGTATAAGGTCTATAGCAGGGGTTCTCAAAGTGTACATTCAAAGGTCCAAATCTGAATTTTCATCAATGTCAAAGGTCAGGAAATAATTGGTTATAACAAAACTGGTTTTTAATAAAAATGCATAACAAATCAATACAAACATTTTTTGCATTTGCATTTAAAGATACATTAATAACAAGTGGAAAAGTGGCCAAAATCACTTTGAATCAAATTTACATATGTGGTTTCAACAACCAGATGCGTTTACACTTGTCCAGTTTCGTCTGGAATGCGGCCCAGACCTCCTCCTGAAGTGGTTTGAGCGATTGGATTTAAATCCGTCTCGAATGCGTTTCGGAGAGGGCATTTACACCTGGTCTTTTCACAATCAGATAGCTATGCGATCACAGAAAACGCATGAGGTGGCCAGGTGTACTCCAAATGTCGCGTTACAAATCAAACAGAACGCCTTTGTGCTGGATCTCTGTCCACTCCAATCATATTTGAAAACTATATTTTCTTCGTCAACTTTTTTTCCCCTTAAACTGACATCCTCAACGCTCACTGCAGTGAAGTGTCGCCCGATTACGTCAAACTTCATATGCTCACTGGATGTCATGACAAAAATATCACGGAGGAATATCTCGCCTTCGCTTTTATTTCGGACCATCTCCAAAAATACATAAAAAAAACCCCAAAACAAATTATTTTAACAGGCGTTTATCAAATGAGGAAATCCACACTTTTAATCCCTTACACACAATTCACCTTTGGCTAAGCCCCGCCCCCCTTAGTTACTGTTGCTACCTCCGACAACTTCATCTGGGCTCTGGTTTGGTATCAATATGGCTTATGCTGTGACGGCTCTTCCTGCTGGAATTTTATCAAACTTTTATAAAGCAGCAAATAAAGTGTCCGGTAGAAGTAGGCAAAAGTGTCTGCAGTGTGCGTTCGAAGGCTTTATTCAAGACATAAACGCAAGCAACAACAAGGCATCCAAATAGAGGCAAAAGTATACCGGTCACAGTTAAAAAACTGACCCACCGCATATCCTAATGGAGACGGAGGCTGTGACTCACAATATCAGGAGCAACACTGTTCATGCAAAGCTGGGTCTCTATTCACTTCTATAATCGTTATTACAAAGCAAACGGACTACGCGAGTATAAAGTTGTATTTATTAGCAGCGTGTGCTAGCGTATCAACAATTAGGGTAGAGAACCGAAATCATGACCTAAACCAGCATAAAACTGTCTAACTAGTATAACTTCACAGTACGGTTAAAAGCAAAAATAGAGCACACAAAAGTGTGTTGTTGATCTTGAGGGGTTTCGCTGACTGAGGACGTCCACACAGTTTAATCCAAAGACGACACTTGTCAGGATTTGACTTAGGTTTTGGGAAGGGAAAAAAACGGACCCCCCCTCCAACCTCTCTGGGAAACGCGTATCTGTGTTACAAATGTCCCAGGCACAACGTTTAACCATATTTTTGATAAAACTACGATGGTAATAGCCTGCCGAGACCAAACATATGAGACGCCGGTGTTAAAGTCAATGGAGCGCTGTGAAGAAGTGTCAGACCTCTGTGGAGCTCGTTCTTGGCTGCGCTGTGATTGGTCAATCTACATTCTAGGGCGTGGCTTAGCCAAAGGCGAATTAGTGCTCTTGAAATCCGAAATGGAGGCGGGTCCGGATTGAATTCTCTCCGGGTCCGGATCCGGACTTTGCGAAGTGCTGGTCTATAGAGTGACTGTCATTGTTGTTCAGGTGTCATGTTACAGTCAGTCACGCTCACTACATCAACAGTGTTTACATGACATTGCAAGCAAATGGCATGACGTGAGTATAGTTTAGTCTATATATAGTTTTGTCATGTCACGTCATGTCATTTGCTTCACAGAAACTGTCTGAGCTTTCAGGACACCAGTGCGCTGTTGTGTATATTTCACCATTATGACATTAAGTGAAGCTCAATGTCCAAGCTAATTGGAAAGTCAAGATTGTAGCCTTCCACTGGTTGCAAGGTTATTGCTAAATTTTCTTCCTTTTTTTACCCCACTGCATTTCTTAAATATCCAAATTGAAACTAGACATTTTAGCAGGTATGTTTATGATATTCACATATAGTTTAATTGTTCTTTTCAGGAATGGAGACGTTTCGCCATCAGACCTGAAGGGTAAGTCAATGTGTTCAGCATCCCAAACCAGATTCATTTAATTAAGCTTGAACAGAGAGAAGGACATGGCCACCAGTAAACAGTGTAAAACAGTGTAAACATGTTCTCCAGTAGAGGTCATCATAACCTTGCATACACCTACACTCCACTCCACTGTCATTCAGATACTATTGTACTTTTTATTTAAAATGATACTCTATTATTAAAAACTATACTTTACTTACTTAGTAATTATAAGTTGTTAATTGTCTAAAGCAACCATATAACATATATAATTTGACAAACACATGTAGACTTGAAGTTTTGACCCCAGAAGCAGCTCTATTTACAAGTCAAAACACTAAAAGTAAAAAAAACGCAAGAGCCAGGATGGAAAATACAAATGTGAGGAGTAGAGCTCAATGTGACAGCAACAACAGGATCACACACACACACACACACACACACACACAAAAGAATAAAAACAGAAACAGTGACCTCAAGTGGCCACACAAAGGACCAGAACATTTAGTGAGATTGCTGGTTAATTTAGATGTTTCTCTTAAAAAGTTCTCTTCTGAATGAATGATTAAGGAAGCTTCAGTTTGAGCTGTATAGATTGAGACATTCGTTCATGGACCCCTCATTGAGCTTGTTATGTCCCTGTTTTCTGTTTAACAGATCAACCAGCTGAGAGTTCTCACAGCAGTTCAGGTACAGTATGTCAGCTCATTTAAAACTCACCATAATCAAAGAGTAGCACATGAAGAGTTAATGGACTGTAAATATTCCTGTAAATATTCCCCATTGCAGTAACAAGTATGTGCACCTGTTGTGTTTACCTGGGTTTCTCCATAAATCAACATCATCTTCCCTTCAACTTAAGTCACACCAAAAGACACGTGACACAACAACGATACGTTTTGATACCATGTTGAACATTGACTGTGAACCCTTGGATTGTGTGTGTGTTTAGTGCTCGACCCTCGCTCAGCTATAATAACCTCTACCAAACAGTTCCTGTAATCGTGATCAGGGGCCTCATTTATAAAACTGTGGGTAGGATCCTTACTAAAAGTGTACGTGCGCCTGAAAGCCAAAAATGGCGTGCGCAAAAAAATATTCAGACTTATAAAACCGTGCGTACGCCAGAACCTGCGCAGAATTCACTTTATAAATCCCAGGCAGCGGAAGATTGTGCGCACATGCGTCTCCTCCCCGAAATAACCATATGTGGAGCTTACAACGCCTAGTTTTACTATGCATATCCTCATCTGCATATCATTTGCATATGATTATTCATTCACGTGATGACATGTTTAACGGTACAAGACATTAGGAAAATATGAAATACGGATGTGCCGTCACATTACATTAATAAAAATCATTTAGTAGCCTATCCTTGCCTTGTTTTTGAATAAATAAATCAAATAGTGTAAAATACATTCCAGAGAAAGTTTTTCTCAATCTTTTCCACTGACCAAATAATATTTTTAATTGATTTATATTTTTAATGGAAACAGATAGACCTTGTTGTGCATTAGGCCTATATTTGCACAATCTGCTATTATCATGATACACTCTAAAAAGGCTGGGTTGTTTTAACCTAACTTTGGGTCAAATATGGACAAACTCAGCCATTACATTTTATAATTACATTTTTAACCCAACATTTGGGTTTGACCATATTTGACCCAAAATTGGGTTAAAACAACCCAGCATTTTTTAGAGTGTAAGCAATTATCTCTGTAGTTAAAACATTGAAACACAGCATGCCAAAGGAAAAGTGTTCAAAAGCATTGCATCCACGACAAATATTTATAGACTAGCCTATTTATTGAATATAAGTTTTTTTTTTTTTTACTTTTCAGTAAATTTCATGCAGTTTAAGTGTTTAACTCCATTAATGAGATTAATCTAAATGTTTATATCAGAAGTAAAAACATAGTTTAAATCATTATTTTATTTAAACTGTTATTGTGAACATGCACTGTATACTATTTATGATTGGGACTCATAATGAAGATTTAGTACGGTTTTACTTCATCTGCCGTTAGATATGCGTCAGTTTCACTAAACGGTCCAACGCGCGCGGCGGACATATGGATATTTGCTTCAAGTGATAGGCTTGGTGAGTGAAATTATATTTGTATTATCTTTCTGTAGTCCTATCTAATTTTCTTTAGATTTTCTTTCTAAAAGTGACCAAAAAGACATTTAACTCCAGCTCACCATCGGTGTCGCCAAACTGCTCCGTCTCCAAAACGTTCGTACGCATGGGTCAGAGTTTGCGTGCAAGTGCGCACATTTTCCCGTCAAGTTTGTTTTTATAAATCACAACTTATGCGTCGGAAGTGGCGTACGCCTCTTTCAGGGCCTGTTTTGTGTGTACGCAACGGTTATAAATGAGGCCCCAGAACTGGAGCACATGTGCACCACACTTCCTCTTCCAGACCAGCAGTGTTTTATTCTGCTCGTTTTGTTGTTTTTCATACTTTGATCATACATGCATCAAATACTGTAGTGTTATAGAAACCATATAGTTTAAAGCCATATAGTTACTTTGGTTGTGATATGCTATTCACCTGTGGTTACCATGATCTTAAAAACTCTTGTAGTGCCAACATTTCTGTTTCACAGCTTGGTTAGACTCATGGATTTCTAACAACTGTAGAAATTATTTGGTAAAATATATATTTTGTATAAAATAAAAATGTTGAGGTCAGTACATTTGATTTACGGCAAACTTGAACTTCTCTAACTTTTTTACACTTGAATTTTTTCATTAAAAATTTAAGTTCAGATCAATGTTTAAAAATGTTACCAGGTTAAAGTAATAGAGTAGTTTGCCATCTACTCACGATAACGCATATATGATTTGTATTTTGACGTGGATCAGAAGAGCAGCTGTTAGTTAGAGGGTGCTGTCCAATCTCAGTTTTTCTTCTGATGCACACAAGAAACAACACAGCGAATGAAGAGGAGTTGAGCTGGTGTGGAAGGCGAGAGTTTTTCTCAAAGAAACATGCATAACATGATATTGTGCGTGTGTTTGTTCAGATAATACGTCAGCTGAGGAGAGCTCAGAGGAAGAGGAGGCACATGAAGAGGAAGAGGAAGAGGAAGGAGATTCAGGTTGAGATTTGCTCTTTTATATAATCTTTTCTGATGCGTTATATACTTTTATCTCCTTAAAATATGAATAATGTACACCAGGAGTTTTCAAAGTCTAAGACAGTGGGTCTCCCTTTTGACACATTAAAATGGATGTTTTTATCCCTTTTAATGTGGGATATATAAAAAAAAAAAAAAGTGTAATGTTTTGTGTGTGTGTGGTTAAGTACCCATGGGTTTACACAGTTATTTGTGAATATGTTTAGTGTTTCATTTTTATTTTTGTGTATAGTGTATTGTCTGTTTGGTCCCTGCTTGTTTATTTGGTACAGCCCGAGGGTGGAGTTAGCCCTATATAGCTTATCAGGTCAGTCTTGGTTTGTTTAAGGCCAAAAATGAGACCCTGTTGCAAATTTGACCAAATTATTTGGTGTAGCCTTTCTTTGTGTTTTGGTTGTATTTCAGTATATGACCATGTAAATATTTATTTTTTCATTTTTAATAATAAACCACCTTTTGGGGATCCACTGAACCTCTGTCCAGCTTGCTTAAAATGATTCTCTCTGACCACTGGGCCATCTCTTACATACACTATATGATCAAAAGTATGGGACTGCTTAATTCTTGAATTCAGGTGTTTCAGTGAGACCCATTGGCACAGGCATATAAAATGAAGCACCTAGTCATGGTTGTTTATAGACATTTGTGAAAGGGTCGTTGTGAAAGGGTCAGTGATAGGATGCCACTTTTGCAGTAAGTCAGATTGTGTCATTTCATCCCTGCTAGATTAGATATTCCACGCTCAACTGTAAGCGGTGCTATTGGAGAGTTTAAGCGTTTAGGAACAGCAAAAACTCAAGCAGAGGATCATGTAAAGTCTCAGAGTGAACCGGTCAATGAGTGCACATGGTGTGTAAAAGTCTCCAACGCTCTGCTGATTCCACAGCTGAAGAGTTACACACTTCCACTGGCTTTATATCAGCACACAACCTGTGCGGCGGGAGCCTCGTGGAGTGGGTTTCCCTGGCCGAGCATGTGGTGTGTAGTATGTGGATGGAGTGTGTAAAGCACACGGTCACTGGACTCTAGAGCAGTGAAACCGGACGAATCCCGCTTCTCTGTGTCTGATGGGCGAGTCTGGGTTTGGCAGATGCCAGGAGAACGTCACCTGCCTGACTGTAAAGTTTGGTGCTGGAGGGCTGTTTTTCTGGGGTTGGACTAAGCCTCTTACTTCCACTGAAGGGAAATATTGATGCGTCCGCATACCAAGACATTTTGATCAATGCTATGCTTCCAACAATTTACATTTTTTATTCATTTAGCTGACGCTGTTATCCAAAGCGACTTACAATTGCTATATATGTCAGAGGTCGCACGCCTCTGGAGCAACTAAGGGTTAAGTGTCTTGCTCAGGGACACATTGGTGTCTCACAGTGGATTCGAACCCGGGTCTCTCACACCAAAGGCATGTGTCTTATCCATTGCGGCATCACCACCCTATGTGGGAACAATGTGGGAAGACCTTTTCTATTCCAACTTGACTGTCCCCATTGCACAAAGCAAGGTCAATAAAGACATAGTTGGAGGAGTTTGGTGTGGAAGAACTTGACTGGGCCGCACACAGAGCCCTGACCTCGACCCCATCCCAGAGATTGACCTTCTCGTCCAGCATCAGTGCCTGACCACACAACTGCTCTACTGGACAAATGGGCAAACATTCCCACAGAAACTCCCAAATCTTGAGGATAGCCTTCCCAGAAGAGTGGAAGCTTGTATAGCTGCAAAGAGGGACCGACTCCGTAGAGTTGGGGTACTCGAACTCGGACTCGGACTCGAGTCCGGTCTCGAGTCCAATTTTGAATGGACTCGGACTTGTCACGCACTCGAATGAATTTGTACTCGGACTTGACACGGACTCGGGACATTTTAGACTCGGAAAAATGTCCGAGTCCAGTGAGTATGGGGAGGCTGCAGACCTGGAGCCGGTAGAAATAGGACCCAAACAGTTTTACGCCCCTGGCAGTTTTACGCCCCTGTTGTTCCTGATGCGTCCAGTAGGGGGAGACTGTACAGCGACACGAATTAAGGTATGTTTTAATCTTTTTTTAAATTTATTTATTTATTTATTTTGTATTGCAAATGAAAGGATACAGACATTAACAGTGAGAAGAGGGGAAAAAAAAACAAGGGGGGTATACGGACATCAAAAGAGATTGAATTAGGCTACACAAATCAATAAAATATTACATTTTGTCAATAAAAAAATGAAAGGTTCTTGACAACAGACTCAAGGATATTATTTGTTTTAGAAACATTTGAGTTTAAAGGTTTTGCCATTGGATGGTTCTGTCTTTATGCAGATGAAACTTGCCCAGAATTTACCAAAAAGTTCAGGACGATCTGGCTTAAATTTATCTTACCACGTATGTAGGACACTGTTTTGTAGCTGTATGACGACCAATAGAGAATAGTACAGCAGATATTAAATCGAGGATCCATATGATTACACGGTACTGTATGTCTAATGGTCTAAATATGGTTAATATCTAAATGTAACTTTATATAAATTCACAACAACATATTTCACTTAGTCTCCATATAAAAACCTACGGTGAATAGGCCTATGACTGCAGTAGGTCATATCATTACTTGTCATAACACGTAGTTGATCCAACTATGTGTATTTTTAATTTTTCAATTCACAAAAACAAGTCTTCTGTAGGCTGAGTGAAGAGAGTGAACACCGACTGAATATCTGCATCTATTTTTCTATTTTAATCCGTGCAGATCTACACTGTAGCGTTTATATTTAAATGAACAAAAAACACAAAATGTCAAGTCTATGGACGGGTTATTAATGTGTTAGCGTCGATTTAATGATGTTATTTCGCAGTATATCTCCCTACTGGACGCATCAGGAACAACAGGGGCGTAAAACTGCCAGGGGCGTAAAACTGTTTGGGTCCTATATCTACCGGCTCCAGGTCTGCAGCCTCCCCATATAGAGTCCAGTCGAGTCCGGGCACTGGATGACACAAAACTAAATTTTGTGAATTTTTTTTATTCAAAAACGAAACGAAACAACGTTGTTTCAGCGTTGAGCATTGTAGCCAATCACAGTTAAGTGCATAAACACAGTGGCAAATCAGAGGCGTTTTAGAGTCCGCATGCGAATAATTCGCTCAAAATGTATGTTTAGAATCAGCACGAGCTTTATCCTTTCGCAAATCCCCTCATAAACAACAAAGTCTCTCTAGACGCAATATAATTAAAATATTCACTGTGCAGTGCGGACAACTTCAGTCAGTGTTTATGACGAGAGTTTTAGGGAGAGTGGCCGAACGCGGTAAGTGATGGCTTAAAGGGAGCGCTGTTGACAATCTAAATAGTTTTGTTTTTCATACTTCTAGAGGACCAGTGGTTACGTTCACACTGTAAATTATAAATAGTGATAACTGCATTTAAATCTGGGATTGAATCCACTTAATTGTTGTCCTTTGAGTCATGAAATTGCGATGATTTGACACATAGCAACATAAGAACGTGATAACCATAGCAACATTTTGGCGTCTAATAATGTTATCATTTTTGTTGCATTTATACTTTAGTCATAAGTTTACATACTCCTTGCAGAATCTCTAAAATGTTATTTTTATGTTTTTTAATAAGACGGATCATACACATTGTTTCTATTTAGTACTGCCCTGAAAAAGCTTTTTCACATAACAGATGTTTAATAGCCTAAATAAAATACAAACACAAAATAAAGACAAATTACATAGGCTCGATTTTAATATTGTGTCATTACCTGAATGATCCACAACTTTTTTTTTTTTTAATGGTTGAGGAAAAATCATCCAGCTCCTGCACATCCTTTGCTTTTCCAGCATCTTCTGCATATTTGACTCCTTACTAGCAGTGACTATGATTGTAAGATCCATACTTTCACACTGGTGACAACTGAGGGACTCATA
Organism: Phoxinus phoxinus; assembly: GCF_949152265.1. Classification (NCBI taxonomy): domain Eukaryota; kingdom Metazoa; phylum Chordata; class Actinopteri; order Cypriniformes; family Leuciscidae; genus Phoxinus; species Phoxinus phoxinus. The sequence continues at coordinate 4,399,533 of NC_136879.1, read as the reverse complement.
CACAACTATTACAAACCCTGCAAACATTTAGTGATGCACAAGAAGGAAGCATCCGTTAAGAGCCAAGAGGTGTAAACTTTTGAACTGGATCATTGGTGTAAATTGGTCTTATTTGTTTAAAAATGCATTCATTAATTTAGTCCAACCCTTCAGAGGCTAAATAAGATATTAGCATGTACAACACAATAAGAAAAATTTAAACATCATCATCTTGCTCAAAAGTTTACCCCTGGCTCTTAATGCATTGTGTTGCATTATTAAGCATTACCTTGCAGATTCTAAAAGATGTACAATAGGTAAACGTATGACTGTAACTATACATTGCAATCATTTTGTAAGGTTTAAAATATTAATTTAAGAGCTCAGTGTTGAGACCTTTCGCCGGGATTTGATTGACAGGTGATCTGACCAATTATAATGCAGATACACGCCATTTTTGTTCGACAAACAAACCAAATCAGTTAGTAGATTAAAGGCAGTGGACTTGAACTTGAAAAATAGTGTGTATTGATTTCTTTTTTAGAAATTTGTGCTATAACTAGAAGAGATTATCAGTTCACGTGCTGCTTGAACTGAGGCCTACACATTAAAGCACCACAAAGCAGTATTTATCGTTTGAATTTCATAAAAATTTAAAAAATTGAAAGCTGAGACTTTATTTCAAACCAAAAGTACCCTGCTCTGTCTTGTCTGTTAGCACATTGTTAGTGTCCTCTTTGCTCCGACCGAGAACATGTGGAGTGAGAGAGGAATGGCTTGTCGGACGTAGCAACAGTAACCAAGAGGGGCGGGTCTTTGTGAAAGGTCAATTTCAAATCATTTAAATCTTTGTGGACTCGGCCGGACTCGACTAGGACTCGGATGTTAAGGACTCGGACTCAAGTCCGACTCGACCCTCTTTGGACTCGGACTTGGACTTGTACTCGGTTGTTAAGGACTTGGACTCGACTCGGACTCGACAAAGGTGGACTCGGACCCAACACTACGACTCCGTATCAATGTCTATGTATTTCAAATGAGATGTCATTACAGTCTCTGTTGGTGTACTGGGCAGGTCTCCCAATACTTTTGTACATATAGTGTATGTAAACACTGTTTATAAACCATTTTTAAGAAACTGCTGAAGTCATATCTTTTTCGGCAGCACTTGATCCAGTAATACTAATACTTTCTTCTCTATTCTAACTTTAAAAAAACAAAAAAACAAAAAAAACAATTGCGTTAGATTGACCTGTGAAGGGTCATAGCACTTACATGTTGTCCTACTGCTAGTTTAATTGCTTCTATTGTTTCTCATTTGTAAGTCGCTTTGGATAAAAGCGTCTGCTAAATGAATAAATGTAAAGCCTGAGTGTTTGTGAAGTGCTTCGCTATTTTAAAGCAGATGAAGTGCACTAAAAACAGTACTAAAGCCTAATATATAGCAATAAATAATCACAGTAATGGACACCAAGACAATGACTTGTTTTATTGTAAGATAAAAATGAAATGTGAAGGTTTCAGGGCTCTGATAAAGGGTTTTCCACAGCTTGAGTGAAAGATCAATCTTAATGATGGAATATCATGCTTTTTCAGACTCCAACGCGAGATCCAGTGTAGAAAAACCCAGCGGTAATGATACGTCTCTCTGTTTTCAACATGTCTCAGATGTTTACAGCGTGAGCTGATGTTGTGTGTTTGTTGAGTCAGTCATATAGTGTGTTTCTCTCCCATAATGCCTCAGATGAGCAGCTTCAGCCGTGCTGTGAGAAGTGCAGAGCTCTAAAGGTCAGTCCGTCTCTAAACACTGATAACATCAACCGATCATTCATAGCTTAGAGGAGGAGTTCACTTCAGAATTAAAATATTCTGATAATTTACTCTCCCCACGTCATCCAAGAAGTTCATGTCTTTCTTTCTTCAGTCAAAAAGAAATTAAGGTTTTTGAGGAAAACGTTCCAGGATTTTTCTCCATATAGTCAAGTCACCTTTATTTATATAACGCTTTTTACAATACAGATTGTTTCAAAGCAGTGATAAACAGGAAAATAATGACACTCCAGGGTGTTCTCCATATAGTGGCTTCAATGGTCCAGCGGGTCGAAGGTCCAGATGGGAGTTTCAGCTTCAAAGTCTCTCACGATCCAGCCGAGTCTTATCTAGACACACCAGCGGACATATTAAAACAAAATAAACATTTATATACTTTTAACCACAAATGCTCGTTTTACACTAGCTCTGCGATGCGACACACATTACGTAATCACGCTGAAAGGTCAAGCGTGATGTAGGCAGAAGTACCGACCGAGTGTTTAAAAGCCAACGTGCAAAGACTGAGTCAAACGCCATTTACAATAAAAATAAATGAATGAAAGGTAAACAACATTGGAGTTTTTTGCCCTACTTGACCTTTTTGAACCGAAACTAGCGTGATAACGTAATGTGTGGCGCATCGCAGAGCTAGTGCAAGACCAGCATTTGTGGTTAAAAAGTATATAAATGTTTATTTTTGTTATAACATGACAGATGGTTTGGCTAGATGAGACCAAGTCTTGAGTCAAGAGAATAAAACAAACCTTCGTCAGCTACAGGAGATCAAACTCTCAGACATTAAAGGATTAGTTAACTTTAAAAAAAACTTTTGCTGATAATTTACTCACCCCGATGTCATCCAAGATGTCCATGTCTTTCTTTCTTCAGTGGAAAAGAAATGAAGGTTTTTGATGAACACATTTCTCCATATAATGGACGTCAATGGGCCCCAAACGGGTCAAGGTCCAGATGACAGTGTCAGCGCCGCTTCAACGGGCTTTAAACGACACCAGACGATGAATAAGACTCTTATCTAGAGAAACCATCGTCATTTCAAAAATAAATAAAAAAGTTTACGTTTTATAAGCACAAATGCTGGGCATCTGTGATGCATGTTCGTGACGTCACGTAATACGCAATTGCGTTGAAAAGGTCACGCTTGATGTACCGAGTCAGTGTTTACAAATATGCGGAAGGAGGACCATACACACAGATTCAGGGTGCGATTTGCCGGGGGGGATGCGTGGGATTTCCCCCTTTCTGGTCAATATTTCCCTGCCTCTGCTTAATTATTTTTATCCCCGGTGGGGATAAATTTATCCTCCCCTCAAAGTGATCATAGTGCTATAGTGGCGAGACGGATCACAAAACTTATCACGGATCCGTGGTTTGATTAAAGTCAATTTTATTTAAAAATGATTACTCACTCACTCTTGAGCGTCTGGCGCGAGTGATTTCAATGTTAAGTCAATGCGCGTTTATGCGCGTCTAGAGGTCCTGCGGCGCGGTGTTTGGCACGGCGCGGTAGACGCGAGCCTCATTCCCGCGTCCAATTCACGCGAATGAGGCGAATTGCTATCACAGATAATGTCTTTTCTATCATTTCACTGTAGCTCAGCATCGCGATGTAAAGTTAACGTTATTGATCACAGTTCATATGTGTGGGGGGGGGGGAAAGATAAGCTATTAGAGTAAAAATATTGCGTTAGGCTACTTCAGTTAATAAGAAAAAAGATTTTACAATTCCTGCACATGCAGTGATGAAGTTCATGTTCTCATGATTTATTATGCATAAAAATGTTTCAAAACATTCACAAATCGCACCCTGCACATATTCAAATGTCTTTGTGTCAGTTTATCGTTTAAAATGTCCATTTCGTGTGCGTATCCTGGGTGTGTAATATTAAAAAGCCTAAAAGAAAATATTCGTCAGGACTTTTCACAGAAGCGTGACCTTTACAACGTAATTGCGTATTACTTGACGTCACGAACACGCATCATAGAACAGAGCAAGGCGAGCGCTTGTGCTTATAAAACTTAAACTTTTTTATTTATTTTTGAAATGACGATGGTTTCGCTAGATAAGACCCGTATTCATCGTCTGGTGTCGTTTAAAGCCCGTTGAAGCGGCGCTGACACTGTCATCTGACCTTGAACCGTTTGGGGCCCATTGACGTCCATTATATGGAGAAATGTGTTCATCAAAAACCTTCATTTCTTTTCCACTGAAGAAAGAAAGACATGGACATCTTAGATGACATCGGGGTGAGTAAACTATCAGCAAAAGTTTTTTTTTAAAGTGAACTAATCCTTTAAGGGCAATACCACAGTTTGAGAACCACTGATAGATAGATAGATAGATAGATAGATAGAAAATTACTGTAGGTTAAGCTTTCAAAACGGTCAGTTTAATTGACAGATTAACTTCTAGTGATGAATTTAATGACGACATGCAACTGTTTTTTCCCTCACAGAATCCCAAGTATGAGCTTGTCTCGCCCAGGAAAATGTCCAAAGAACGGCTACTGTAAGTTCCTCTGTTCAGACTTACTCACTGTTGTTGCAGAATGATGATCAGCCACATCTGACTCAGAAGTCACGTCCCCTTGCTTTATGACTCTCTTTTTCTAAATGACCAGAGCTAAACTTGAACACGGCCAGGTTTATAAGAATCCGGGATAATGTGAGAATGGTCAAATGTGTCATTTAATTATTTCTATTCCCCAGTGAATAATACATGAAGAAAGCCAAGGTTCTTAGAGCAACATGTGAACACTTCCATTCAAACGTTTGCGGTCGGTAAGATGTATTAATGTTTTAATGCATCTTTGCTGAATAAAAGTATTAAATTCTTCCAAAAAACAAACAAACAGTCTTACTGACCCCAAACTTTTGAATAGTACTGTGTGTGTACACAGAATAAAAGCATCTATACCAGTATTGAAATGTGAAATGTTAAACCTTTTTAGTGCTGGGCAATTATTAATCATGATTAATCGCATCCAAAATAAAAGTTTGTGTTTACATATGTGTATGTACTGTGTGTAATTATTTTGTACATATAAATACACACACATATGCATGTATATATTTATGAATTTTTTTAATTTATATATTAAATATTTATATATTATATAAATTATGTATACACTTATATATAAAATATATACAGTATATGCATATGTGTGTGTATTTATATATGCAAAATAATTTAACAGTACACTCACATAATATATTATGTAAACAAACTTTTATTTAGGATGCGATTAATCATTCTACATTGAATTGTGCTAAAAGGAAACTGATAACTGCACAGGCTGTAAACTAGGACTTCAGTGCTAACCAACACGAGTTAACACTACACGAGGACACGCTGCAGATTGACCGATCTGACACTGACTTCCTGTTGCTGTGCTGTAGGCTAAAGCTGGACGCTGAGGGTGTGTATGAGTGTTCAGACACCGGGCTGGTGTTCGAGGTGTCCCAGCGCGTCAACATCACATACTGCGTTCTCTCCTGGAGCAAGTTTAGCACGTACTTGACCGGATCATGGAAGTTTGCCGGACCCATTTTTGATGTGGAATGCGATCCATCCATTCTCAAATCCGTCCAGTTCCCACACTCACTGTGTCTAGCAGGTACAGAGATATCAAGTCAAGTCAGATTTATTTATATAGCCTATTATATACATATAGTGAAAAATAATTGCCAGTGAATAAATTCTGCTGCTGTCAATATCAAATCAAATCAACTTTTATTTATATAGCACAATAAAAGCAACAGTAGTTGGCCATTGTGCTGTACAACAGGATAAATATCTAAAAAAAAAAAAAGCAGCCAATGTAGTATTGGCGAAATAAGATTACGTTCCCATGTGCCAGTCGAGAGCCTGCTTGCTGCATTTTGAACATCTGAAGACGACTTATATTGGATTGACTCGTTCCAATGTAAAGAGAATTACAATAGTCAAGTCTAGATGAAATGAACGAATGGATCCCTCTCTCAAACTCTGCAAATGTTAATACACTCTTAGCCTTAGATTTAACTACAGCATTTATCTGGTAATTCAATTTAACAAGCATGCTGATAATGAGCTTAGGCACTTTTTGTCGTGTTTCTTAAGGGCAAATAAATGTGGGTGTCATCATCAGCGTAAAAGTGGAATGACGCCCCAATATGTTGATTGAGTTCAGTTCAATAACTTCATTCATTATAAAACATGTTCAGTTCAATAAGCAACTATTCAGCTCAATTCTGTTCACGTTTTGTTCTCATCTGATAGTGTCAGTACAGGTGGATCAATAATATTTGTTGAATATTAAGTGTTCACAACAGAATGGAGAAAGAGAACGCGGGAGGATCGGTTCTCCTCTAGAAAAAAATAGTTTTCTCAAAAGTTTAACAGTAGGACCGGTTTTGCTCTTTGAATGGTTTTGACATGAAATATTTTATATTTGTAAGCGTTCTCACGGTCTCCTCCTGCATACGTTGCTCTCAGCAGATAAAGACAACGAGGTGAAGTTCAGCGTGCTCCATGTGAAGAACAGCCGTGGGCAGATCGAGCCCTCGGCCGATCACTCCGGGAGTCACGTCAAGTGGACCGTGTCTTCACTTTCCCCCGTGGGTCCCATTGTTCAGACGTCCAAGTCAGCAGAGCATCATGGGGTCGTGCAAGTGTATAAAGAGGTGGGCCATGAAAACTCCTTCTCCTTCAGAGTTTACCTGGCTGGAAACAACTGCTCAGACATCAAGGTGAGGAACCTAAAGGGCTTCTGCTTTCACACAAATATGACGAGTCCAGCGGTGTTTACAGAACATGGCTGACTGGCCGTATTCTCGGTAACCTTGCGATGTAACCTTTTGGTAATCTGCTATATTTAGATTTGATTTTAGGCTTAAACTAGAGCAAGGCGCTGCTGTGCACAGAAACTAGTGGCAGTCAGTAGGAGTGATGGCATCATTGTGACATCACACCAGTTTCGGTTCTGCATCTCTGCCGCTCTGTGATGTTTGATTGAAGTGGGTGGCTTTGTGTCCATGTGTAATAGTTTCATCATCTAGTAAATAATCCCTGCCCGGAGTTCAGCATCATGCTCTCAGTTTTCACAGAATCTGACACTTTCCATGACTGGGCTACAATATAGAGCTTGAATAAAACTTCTTTCTAAATTATTTAAATATGAGGGAAGAACAAAAAGTCAAACTACAGTTACTGGTTGTATTTTACAATGCACAAATGCCTAGCATGCAAAGGTCTCTCTTGTTTTTGTATGTGTTCAGAATTTCTTTGAATGACAGTCTGGCCAAAAATTATATCTACTTAATTTGACAAATAAAGCAATTGACTCCCAAGCATAACTATGCAATATTGTTACAAAATATTTGACAGATTTGAATCATATTTGAATAGGCTGGACATCACTTTTGGCCACTACTGTATATTATTTATGAATTGTCCAAACAATGTCTCTTCCCAAGTGTCACAATTTAAGGAATGATATTTTATAGGTAGAAAACATCTTAAGTTGTGAGTACAACCCAGTTCCCTGAGAAAGGGAACAAAACACTGCATCTTGGTGTTCATGCTATGGGGAATACCTCAGCGTGACCAGTGTCTGAAGCACGTGTGAACATGAATATTAAAGGATGCCTAAGTCACACGTCATACACTCTTTTGTCTGAAGGAGAAGTGCAGGTGTGCCCTGAAGCATGGCAACGAGAGACAGCATCTCATTCCCCTTCTCAGGGAACAGGATTGCATTTGCAACTTGAGACGTTCCCTTTCAAAGTGGAACTCCAACATTGCGTCTTGGTGTTTACGCTTTGGGGAATGCAATACCTACTATGCCGTGCTGAAGAAAATTCCTGGCTTACTAGGCAGTATGCATGCACAAACAGAGTGGGCATAGCACTTAACTGACTCTACGGATCCAACACAGAGTCAGAAAGAGCATCCTATGCGACTTGTGCAAAAGATGCACAGTGTCCCTGCTCCCTAAATTCAAAATCCACAAGTCAAGTCACCTTTATTTATATAGTGCTTTTTACAAATAGCACTGAAAAACGTGATGTCATCGTCCAGCTCAGTCCAGTTCTCATATAATCAATAATATTGTTGAATATTAAATTAAATATCCCCAACTAAGCAAGCCAAAAGCCAAAGGTGAAAAAGGCAACAGTGGCAAGGAACCAAGACTCCATCAGTGACAGAATGGAGAAGATTTACCTTGGGAGAAACCAGGCCCAGTCGCTTAGTTCTCTTCTGGCCAGAAGAGACAGTGTATGATTATGATTCAGGCAGCATTACCGGTCAGAAGTCAGATTGTATCAGAAATTTCTGAATATTATCCAGTTCCATCTGGTTGAAGATCAGAGTCACACCGGTATGGAGACGAGTTTGTTGAGGATCAGTGCCGATGGCTGTCGTGTCGATGAGGCCTTCACAGGGGAGAGTCACTTCAGGGATGCGTTGTGGTCGTGTCTAGGCGCAGGTCCTCCATCTGATCTAGATCCGGCTCAGATCTGGCTGACTACATCATGTGTTGTGGTCGTATCTAGGCGCAGGTCCTCCATCTGATCTGGATACGGTCAGACACTAAGGGAATATTCTCCATAACTTCTGACCTCAGATGAGGGGAGTCCAGGTTTAGACAGCCCCGTTCTGGCCACCAGAAAGCTAAAACCCCAGGAGCAAAGCTATAAGGGGAATACACAACACCGCATCAGCTAAGCTATGCTAGGCCCGAGAGGGTAATAGGGAACAGTTTACCAAAGCATGCAAGGCCAAACCTAGCAGTCAGTACCTATAGCTACAACATTAGTATCACCACCATCCAAGGGGGAGCATATGTCCCAACCACAACAAAATCATAGAGCAAGGAGGTACCGACACCATGGACCAGGCTCTCTACTCCAAGAGAAACTTAGGGGAACTTAAGCCCTACTTAAAACCCCAATAATAAAAAGTGGCACCTAAGGTAATGGGTGCGATCCAACCATAATCCTTATTTCCAATCTCATACCCTGACTAAGGAAAAGAGCACTCTAGAGACCAGTATGGCTAGTGATCTCCAGCGCTATGCCAAGAAATAAAAAGAAGGTGATTACCTCTGCTTTTCCATGAATCTCACTAAGAAGCTCACTTATCTGCATATACCAACCCTAAGGAAGTACTCGTCTAAACAGGAAGCTTTTATCCCTACTTAAAATTCCAAATAAATAAGGGCAGAAAAGACAAAAGAGAAGATATTTTCACTATTTTCTTCATTAGCTCTACCCTGAGAACGAGTTCAGAAATTCAAGCAGAATACTGACCTAGGCAGCAACAGAAGGATGACAACAGTGAAAGTGCATCTGTCCCGCCAGTCCACTCTCCATTCAGGTGGAGGGGGTGGGATATCCTTTGACATACAACAGTACTCTGACACGTCGACTGAAAGTTTCTTGTTGAATATGAGAATACGCCAGCATGCTTTACATAATGAATGTAATAGTGAGACAGGTGACAGAGAGTGGATTGCTCTAGCTTAACAGCTAAGCTGCAGGAATGGCCTGATAAAAGCGAGGGTTGCATCTGTTAAGGTTAGTCATTATGTTATGCACGCTGGGGCATTCGCTGTCAACGTTAGTCCATACTCTGTGCCTAAGCTCTTGCAAAGCATAATTAAGCATGGTACTCGTAGAGAAGTGAGCAAACAATCTGTGTCCGCTCTACTCTCCAAGCCTATTGAACTGGAGAGGGTGATAGAGCTGTGTGCAACTCTGTCCACCTCTTTAACTTCTCTATAGGAGAACTCCCCCAGGTCCATGAAGGCAGACCCCAACCTCAGTGTAAGCTTGGTTGGGGGAGCCTAGAATGAGAGAGAAATGTTTCCTCTATCTCTGCTAAATATTACTCAATATTACCTTCAACCCTCACGGACCCCCAGAGTAGGATATATGTCCTGAAAGCTGCTGACCGAGACCCTGGCTCTGTAATATTCTCCATGACCGCTTTAACGACTGACTAAAAAGGCCAGAGTGTGAGATCAGAACATCAAGGAGAACATTTTTATCTCACTCCTTATCACAGATGCATCTCCCCGGCAACTATAGCAAGCAACTCTTAAACCGGGGCATCCTCGCAAATCACTGCTCGCATAGCCTCTCTACACGCATATAGTTTGACTACATGGGAGACACTATACGAACTGCATACAGATTCCTTCATGATCTCGACACCTCAGTTTGGAGATCTAGGAGGAATAAAAAGGCTCACAGACTTGTATGCAGGACAGCGGAGGAAGTAGATTATAAATGACACCCGCCTCAACTCTCTCTCCGTATCCAATTCCTCAAAACTAGACACGCCACATTATTGTGCTCTCAGCCAGGTCGGACGTGGCCACAGAGCGGCTCCCTGAAACAACATGAGAGCAATGGTGTTTGCTAATTCTTCCAATCCAAGTTAGAGATTTCTTAGAGCAAGCTTCTGAAAACAAAAAAATGGGATTTGAGAGCAATGGAGCTATCTGGAGAAGTCAAGAAGGGAAAAACTCCCATCAGACTCCTCCGCTCCACCTACAATACTCACGATTGCCTTGGCAGCGTGGGACCCGAGCCATGAAGTGCAGACGCTCGACTCTCATCTTTCAGGAGAGAATCAAGCATGGGTGGAGATTATCACAGTGAATGCATTCAGCTCGCTCGAGAGCAGAACTCGCTCCTGGCAAATGCTTGAGTCTCATCGCTAAGTCTAGCAAGACCAGAGCTTCCTTTTGCAAATGCATTGCCATGAGTGCCTCCAACTCCCTCGAGAGACAGAAGTGCTCAGTGCGAACGCTAGATGTATCCCTCAAGAGAGAATCAGGCAAGAACAAAAGCTTGAATGCATCACAATGAGCACATCCAGCCAACCGATTCTCATCTTACATGCGCATACAAACAAAACGGCCTGGCACATGAAAGAAAGCTCAATTTGGAGCCTTCATTTCAGTTGAATATTTATTGTGTTTATCTTTAATAATTTTTTTTTACTTTATATTAGTTACGCTGGTAGTTTTTGTTGTGGAATAAATTGGAACTGAGAATTGTGAAACTTCATAGGTATCTAACATTTTGGTGATCACAATACAAGGTTACATGGGTCAAAAACAATGAAAACAATAACTATTGTATTTGATCTGTTTATTTTTGTGTCAGGACAAGTAAAAATGTTAGCAGGGTAAGTAAACATGTGAACCACTAGAAAATAGAAAAAAAATTCTTAGCGTTGAGCCCAGATGTTTCTGTAAAAACTATTACAGTAGTTATAAATGTCAGGTTGTCATTTTATTTGCTGATTCTGAGGTCAAGAACGCATTTCATATTAGATAAAGGTTTATTTAACATCTAATAATTCTCACTCTTGTACCCTGTTTATGGAAAGTGCCATCTTTACAGTAAGATCTCTGAGCTGCACTTGATGATAAATATCACTCAAATAACGACTCAAATTACTGTTTTTGTACTGAAGAAATTACAGCACCTGACTCAGAGCTAAATTTCCAGGTTAGGTACTCACCAATGTGGCCCAGGCCAAAACTTTTGAATGGACCAAATGTTCCTGAAATGCTTGCTAAATGTCATAAAAGTCTCTGCGCAGGGGTTTCTCTCTGTCTTCTGCTGTGGTTTTAATCATCAAACTCACATGTGAAATGACTTCCTGTGTGGTCTGTGCACCCACAGAGCGGTTTCAGTGTAGCACTTTCAGTTTCAGTCAGTCAAACGAGCTTTGCTTGACCTTCACAGAAAAGTTCAGCTAGAACTGAAAATTCATTTAGTCATTTACAGTACTCACCCAAATGAATATGACTTTCTTTCTTCTAAGAAAATCCAGGTGTCCGGGCCCTTCTGTTCATTTGATAAAAGCAAACGGGGACTGGGTCAGTCAAGCTCAAAATGACAAAAAAAAGCTTCATTAAGTATTATGAAAAGTTACTTTACTTAAATTTTGTTCTGATTTTAGAGGCCTTTTCCACAAAGTACAGTGGTCAAAAGGGATGTCCAGCCTATGAAAATTCAAATATTTTGTATAGATTTTTTTAAAATAGATTTTTATAAGCATATTGCGTAGTTATGCTTTGAGTAAATCGTGTGTGTGTGTGTGTGATGATGAAATGAAACATACCAAAAAACAAACAACAAGAGAGAACCAATGAAATTAGTTAATACTAATACTAAACTAATGTTAACTAATGAACCTTATTTTAAAGTGTTACTTAAATATTAATAACTGATTTTGTTATAGTCAATGTATGCTTTTTCTTGTGAGCTTTTTGTTTTTCTATGCATTTTTTTGCATAGTAAACTAAAACCTGTATCTCCAGTTAACCTTTTTTTTGCCAAATAATTATGTCAGATAAATACCTTAAACTAGTTAAGTGTTTTGTTCTTCCTTATATTTTGGTGGTTTAATCAAACGTGTAGGGTCTTTAAAAACAGGTATCCCCTCCAGACATCACTTTTGGCCTCTACTGTATGTGACACAAAGAATAAAAAACTATATGACTAAATTCATAGTAAGATGGATGTGCCTATCAATAAATACTTATTTGTACTAATAGTAAAAGCTTAATCACTCGGTTGAGATCCACAGTCCACTCAGATGGCAGAGCGAGCAGAGTATGTTATCATGTTAAATAACATACAAAACAACAAACTGAATCCTATCAATCCACATTGCAATTTTTTAATTGGACTTGCATGGATTTTTGATTCACATGATCTCAGCGGGAACGATTGATTGGTATCTCAGGTACAGTACTCAAATGGTTCCAGTCTTTCTTATCTAACAGAAGTTTTTCTGTTATGTTAGGTACTCATTCATCCTCTGCGACTCGCCTCAATTGTGGGGTACCCCAGGGATCGATTCTGGTACCCCTACTATTCTCATTGAACATGCTACTCCCTAGGATCAATTATGAGTAGATTTGGTGTGTCGTACCACTGTTATGCGGATGACACCCAACTCTACATACCTATAAAACATAAAACTCTGCATATAAGAAATCACAAGGCTGTCTTCACGAACTCAAGCTGTGGCTCACTGACAATTTCATGTTGCTTGATGATAAACCCCAAATTATCCAATTTGGTCCAAATACACCTTACCTCCGACATTAAAAACGTAGGATTTTATCTCGACAGTAGTCTCAAATGTGTCAGCATTTGCACAGTCAGCGCCAGTTTTTACCATCTACGCCGGTTAGCCAAAGTCAAACCATTTTTAAACAGGGATAGCTTTGAAACAGTTATTGATGCTTTTATTTCAACACAACTCAACTACTGTAACCCATTATACAGTATGTCGGGTTACCTCTCTCTTCCATCTCTCGTCTCCAGATGCTGCTTCAATAACAGTGACCAATAATGTTTTTAGCAAGAATCATAGTACGGCAGAAACCTAGTTGTATTTGTTTGGTTTGGTCAAAATGTCACCGATCCTGTTACCCTGAGTTTGTTGAAGTTGTCTATCCTTCGCCGTATGTAAAAGACTCAGAGGTTCTCCTTAATCTGCTGTCATTGCTGCAGGACATCAGGAAGGCAGTTCGGCAGGCGAACAAGCGTAAGAACAACAAGAAGTATATTTGTGTAGACAAGCCACCCACGTGCATGCTGGAGGAGAACAGAAAGTACCGTCTGATCAGCGAGCCCATGGGTCACATCACACCCGAGGTAAGGGTCAGGGTAAGGGTGAGCCGGTGATCCCAGCACACTCCGCAGCGCTGGCTTTGAGGAGATCGTGTGTGTGTGTGTGTGTGTGTGTGTGTGCAGGACATGCTCTTCACGCCTGTCATCGTGGAGGTGAAGGGATACTTCGAGGTCTTCTTTGAGGAGAGTCCTCCTTTCAAACTGTCCTTGACAGATGCAGACTCGGGACAAACTGTGTGGACCGCGACCATCAGAGAGGGTACGGCTTCAGGAACACACAAACACCAGTGCCTCATTTCACACAGACGGAGACATTGCTGCCAAAATTTTTTTTTTCAAGATGTTACTCCTGAACTTACAAGAACTGAAGTACCAGACCAAACCTCCCCAGTACTCAACATTAACTTAATGTGAAGTGTTAAACTTTACACTACTCACCCCTATAACAGTAAGTTTAGAATGAGTTCACAAAGTCTGGTAGTATCACTCAGTGCCTTATAATAAATCCATCGCAAAAATGTCTGATAGCAGCCTCAACATATGATGTTACGGCCAATGTAATCCTAATGCCATACTGCTAAAGACTTACTTCTGTCAACCACGTAGTCAAAGGTATTAATTCCATGTGTCAGAAAGATGCTACAGTATTGTGTCAAAAGCGGGAAACGTCACAGCATAACAGGGCTGAACAGAGTGCATGTACAAGGACAAATTATGTATTTGCTCAGGAAAAAATATGTTGTTTTATACAGTAAACCTTTAAAGGGATACTTCACCGATTAGCATTAAGCTTTGTATCAGTAGAAAACCTGTAGTATTTTCGAATGACTGTGCTTCCCTGCCTCATGTCCCCCCGAGACGAGAGATTTATGTATTTTTCGTCTAGAAAAAATCTCCCTATGATGTCATTTTGCGTCATCTGAGTATTTCCTGGCCAGAGGCTAAAAACTACAGCCAGTAGTAGGAGCTAGTGTCGCATGTTTTCAACCCGCCCACAGTGGGTGGGATCTCACTCACAGAATGTACAAACAGTGTCGGCCATCTTTTTTTTTTTTTAAGCTAAGCTAACTGGCTCTTGCTCTGTGAAGAAAGCTGAGTAGTAGGGGTGACCATACGTCCTTTTTTTCCCGGACATGTCCGGCCGGGATTGCCCGGGCTCTTCCTCCTGACCGCCAAGCAGGTCTCGCTCCTCCGGCCGCCTCTTGCTCCCCCACCATCCGCAACCGCTCCCCGCTGCACTGTGGCCCGCACAGGCAGCCACGAGCATCGGACCCGCGCACCAGACCAGACCTCGAGATCGCCAAAAATGTCCGGGACTCGGCCCCTGCTTTCCACAGTCGCCATTCACTATGCCTACATTATTACATTATTTGACACTGACACGTACGTGCCAGCTTTGCAGGTCATGCATTCTGCTACACAATGCTAAAACGCACATCAACCGATCACTTGTTTAGCGTTCATGTAAACGCTACATTCAGATTCACCAATCGGAATAAATTAAGTTAGATTGAAACATAAGGCGTGCATTTAAACATAATAAATGGCGAGCACAGAAACCAAAAGCCGAATCCCGGACATCCAGAAATCCGGCGTGCGAATCCGACGCTCGTGGCCACCGAGGAAGAGCCGCGGACGAGGAACCAGAGGCGGCCGGAACAGCCGCTGCAGCAGAGGAGTGAGACCCGCCGGCGGTCAGGAGGAAGAGCCGCGGACGAGGAACCAGAGGCGGCCGGAACAGCCGCTGCAGCAGAGGAGTGAGACCCGCCGCGGTCAGGAGGAAGAGCCGTGGACGAGGAACCAGAGGCGGCCGGAGCAGCCGCTGCAGCAGAGGAGCGAGACCCGCCGGCGGTCAGGAGGAAGAGCCGCGGACGAGGAACCAGAGGCGGCCGGAGCAGCCGCTGCAGCAGAGGAGCGAGACCCGCCGCGGTCAGGAGGAAGAGCCCGGGCAGACTCGTCACGGAGATTTACGATAAAATGGTGTCTTTTCAGTTTCGAGTCAACTAGTAAACTATTTGTATCCATTCTTTCGATACTGGCCTCTGTAACCGGTAGGCGTGGCCTCGTAGGGCAGCGAAGCAAGTGCGTTCTGGGAGTTGTTGTCTTTCATCCACATGAAATACATTTTCTGGCTCTTCTCAGTCTAGAAGCTCCAACTTCTAAAATAATTTCACATTTCTACTACATACATGACCCAATTTAAATACACATTCATCTTTACAGAGGTGAAGTATCCCTTTAAGTCAAATAATGTGACTGAATTCAATATCCTGTGAATCTATAACAGTAAGTCGTGGAGACAGTGTCCTGAGAATGACCCTTGACCCCTGTATGTGTGTGTGTACCTGTGATTGTAAATAAGAATATGCCTTATATTCAATCTTTTACAGGAGACTGTGTACATCAACTAGACGAAAAACCCCCAAAACCAATGAAAGGTATGGCTGTGGACATCCTGCAGGGATGACGTATGTTTTAGCAAGAAAATTTAGCAAATATGGTCAAAAACCCTGGCGGTGGCTGGCAACTGTTTTGTTTAGAAACACTGGCGGGGAAAGAGTTGTTGGGGAATATTCAGTCAGTATTTAGTGTTCTCACCCTCTTTAGGCATGAAGAGAGCCAACAGCACGTCAGAGGAAGAGCTCTGCAACAAGCCCAATAAGAAAGCTCGTGGCATCGACGAGTCCGGTAGGTTGGTAACGGACACGACTCTCCTCACAGTGTCAGTCCTGCTGTGTGTTTGACTGCGCTCCGCTGTGTGTCCAGACTGTGCCGGGACGGCCCCGGCCCCGGGCCTGACGGACCAGCAGCTGATGCAGGTGGCCAAGCGCATGGGCAAGGAGTGGAAGATCGTGGCCATCTGCTACCTGGGCTTCAGGAAGCAGGACCTGGAGGAGATGGAGGCCGCGGAGGAGGACGTGACCATGCTGAAGTTCACCATGCTGGAGCGCTGGAGGAGACGGCAACCCAAGGGGAACGCGGGCATTCAGGAACTACACAAGAGTCTGAAGGACAACGACGACGTGCCTAACGAGGTCATCGCTGTGCTGGACGGTGGGTGACGTGATCTCCTGTGTTTCGGTGTGCATTCAGCAACTTAGTGTCGGCCCACATCCGGTACACCTGGATTCCACACAGCCCAGATCTGGGCCGACACTATGTTACTCTTTGGGCGGATGGTCAGAGCGACAGGCAGTGTTAATCATCCTTCCCTCGGGTCATTTTGACCTGGAAATTGGTTTTAAATTATTATTTTTTTATTGAGTGTTCATCGGAGAGGTCCAAGTCAAAACCTCAGGACTTTTGTCGCACTTGAACCACGAATACACAAAATTTTTTTAATGGATTCGAGTAGTTTTGTGGTTGAAATTTTTAAAAAAAAGTAACACATCTTTCCCTCACGGGTCAATTTGACCCCCATATGAATCAATGGAATGCGAGGAATTCCTC
Organism: Phoxinus phoxinus; assembly: GCF_949152265.1. Lineage (NCBI taxonomy): Eukaryota > Metazoa > Chordata > Actinopteri > Cypriniformes > Leuciscidae > Phoxinus > Phoxinus phoxinus. The sequence goes on along the minus strand of NC_136879.1, from coordinate 4,382,622 downwards.
AGTACACATAGAAAAACCTATGCTCAAAATTCAAACCAAAAATGCTAAAACTTTACTAAAAAATTATTGTGTAATGTCTACATGTGGATATGAATGCATACTGAAGAACTGACTTTAGGACCCAGCGGAACAGCTCATTTGCTCCATGTAGAAATATAAGGCCATCTAGTTGATAGAGTCATGAAATATCATGTTTTTCCATTTTTCCACAAGAGGTCGGCAAAGACACCCAATGTAAGATATCTTGAGCTGAATTAAAAGGGTTATGCATGAAATTTTGTAATTTTGAATTTAAGTTGAAAGAATGTGAAGAATTTGCTTAAATTACTAAATGACTATTTATGAATTATTTATTGATTAAATCTAGTAATTTAAAGGTAAATAAAATAAAAAATTACAAAAAATAACTAACAAATTGAAAATATATTATCAAAATGAAATAAAATAAGCTTTCTGACAAAAAAAGAGAAGTATAACTGTAGGGCTTCGGGAGGGAAGGATGAGGGTGAAGGGTTTGGAGGCGTCTTTAGAGAGTTTCATATTCATATCACATCAACCAGCAGATAAAAATAGCACAGGGATGCAGAAGAGCGTTCTGGCCGTGTGCGGGAATCAAAGCCACTTCTACAAATGTGGCGTTCAGTCATGTGACGCCTGATGTTTTAGTAATCGCTATTCCTGTTTAAGGCAAGACACCACTGGCAAAAACAGCTTTTTCAGCCACTGGACAATTTAGATATTTTAGGCTTCTGTAACATGTCTTCTTTCAGATAACCATATTTAAGTGTTTATTTCATTGCAATTTATTATTTTTTGTCTATAGATTTCAATTACAATACAGACGCTGAGTTTCTAAAGTTAACATTAGTTAATGTATTAACTAACATGAACTAACAATGAGCAATACATTTGTTACTGTATTTATTAATATTTGTTAATGTTAGTTTATAAAAATACAGCTGTTCATTGTTCATGTTAGTTCACAGTGCATTAATAATGTATTAGTAAATGTTGAAATTAATATTAACTAAGCTTAATTAATGAAGCTTAGAAGTATTGTTCATTATTAGTTCATGTTAACTAATGTAGGTAACTAATATTAACTAATGAACTTGTTGTAAAGTGTTACACTTTTTTCCACAGAAACACTTACACACACCAAACTTTACAGATTTATTCCTCGCTATATTCTGAAGGTTTGCTCATATATCATTTCATAGAACATTTTATTCCCCAAAACATGGTGGAAATGTACTGTATTTTTCTCTGACTGTTGTCAGTATTTTCTATGTATGGAGGGAGAAAAAGAGAAATGAAAAATCCCCTCTGTAAAAACCTTTAACTCTTAACATGTCAGCAAAATCTAACATACTGGTAAATTTGACGTTATCCAGTTTTCAGATTTCTGCTCTGGAAATGTGTCTAAATTAGTGCATATTTAATAATTAGAAATGACCTCATTTGCATATTTTCAGTAAACTTGTAATACACAGTGGTTTTAATGCACTGATGAATCAACTGGGGAAGTATCTGACGTTATTCACAGTGTAGTCTTCCCTGAAACACACTCCTGCCTCTTCTGTGCTGCTTATAAACACGTTCAATGTCTTTGTAAAGTTTCTTGATTTGAAAAGCTTCTGTATCACCTTTGTATAAATGTCAGGAAACCTACACTGTAAACCCTAACGCTCAGAATAATGAATTGGTTTGAGTAGGGCAAACTTAAATTCATCACATGAGTTAAATCAACTGAACCTTAATTAGTTTTTAGACCTTTCTTTTTCTTTTGAGTCCACAGAACTGACACATTTGAAGTAATCTGAATTGTTTAATTGTTTTGAGTTTTATGAACTTGTTTCTTTTAATGTAGACCAACTTAAATCTAAACTGAAAATGGGCTTGGGTTTCAGTTGACATCATCATGGCGACGAGTGGAGCATGAGCTTCGTTTAAAGGCATAGCTCGGCCAAAGATGATATTAAACCCATGATTTACTCGCCCTCAAGCCGTTCGAGATGCATATGTCAATCATTTTTCAGACGAACACATTTTCAGTTATTTTAGAAAATGTCTTCGATCTGTCAGTGGTTATAATGTCAAGTTATGGGGTCCACCTCCTTCAAGTCCCAAAAATGTGCATGCATCCTTCACAAAAGTAATCCATCCGGCTCCAGGGGGATAAACCAAGGCCTTCTGAGGGAAATCCGTGTGGTTTTGGCGTAAAAAATATACATATTTAAAACTTTATAAATGAAAATAACTGGCTTCCGGCAACGATCGACGCGCGAGCGTAGGAAGGGTCGTGACGTAGAAGGAACGCTCAATATCCTCTTCTCTAATATCAATATCCTCCGACACGTTTAAATACACGTTTTTTTAAATCGCGGAAATCCTGAGTGGAGTTTTGCTCTGCTCTCTGGCTGCGCTGTCGTGTTCGTCATCCATCTCCCGTGAACGCGCGTCGACCGTTGCCGGAAGCCAGTTATTTTCATTTATAAAGTTTTAAATATGTATATTTTTTACGCCAAAACCACACGGATTTCCCTCAGAAGGCCTTGGTTTATCCCCCTGGAGCCGGGTGGATTACTTTTGTGAAGGATGCATGCACATGTTTGGGACTTGAAGGAGGTGGACCCCATAACTTGACATTATAACCACTGACAGATCGAAGACATTTTCTAAAATAACTGAAAATGTGTTCGTCTGAAAAATGATTGACATATGCATCTCGAACGGCTTGAGGGCGAGTAAATCATGGGTTTAATATAATCTTTGGCCGAGCTATGGCTTTAAACGAAGCTCATGCTCCACTCGTCGCCATGATGATGTCAACTGAAACCCAAGCCCATTTTTTGCCCAAGTCAGCATTTACTGAATTAGCTAGTTAAAGTTTGCCAAGTTTTCTCAACAAAAATATTTGTTGAGATTACATGATCATTTTAAGTTCAATGAATGAATTATCTTACATGAATATTTCAAGTTGATCAATAAAAATGTCTGAGTACAAAATAAAAATATGCAAGCTCTGCTTACTAAAACTTTACATTTCGTAACATAACATTTTTTGATCTAACTGATGACCTCAATTTTTTGTGTTTTTCCAACTTATCTGGGTTTACAGTGAAGTATTTGTTTCCTAATGTTTAAATGTGAATGTGTCTCTGTCTCATGGTTTTTCCAGAGATGCTACAGAAGCATTGATGTCGTTGGGTCCAGCGTTGGGTCTGTGGATCTCAGTGCCGTTGGGTCCAGCGTTGGGTCTGTGGATCTCAGTGCCGTTGGGTCCAGCGTTGGGTCTGTGGATCTCAGTGCCGTTGGGTCCAGCGTTGGGTCTGTGGATCTCGGTGCCGTTGGGTCCAGCGTTGGGTCTGTGGATCTCGGTCAGGAGTGTCCTACTGTCCTCTGAACCACTGGTGGGGAGCAATGGGGACGGAGATCTGAGCTCTGGTGAACCTGACCTCTCTGCATCTCTAAATGGTTTTATAAGCAGCTCTTTATTTCTCACAGTTGTATATTTTTTTAGATGTTGTACATATTTGAACGTGTCTTCCAAAGGATTGTACGTAGAACTCAGAGTTTGTCTGTGTTGAATTATGAGCTGTGATCATCTGCGTTAGTTTCTGATGTCTGGATCTCAGGTGCAGATATCATGGACCAATAATGACCAGTAATGTCATGATATTCATGCAGAACACACACTTGAACATGTGAAATCAAACAGGCTCCTTGGGTTTCTCTGTCGAATGAAATGCTTGTTGGTTAAACCTGTCACTCTTTCTCAGGGGAATCGCTTCATTTGCCTTGGGTGAGCTTTCTTTAGATGAATAAATCATCAATGAAAACACTAACAGTGGTTCGGTTGTTCATTTAAACAGTTATGACTCTGAAACTATACAGCTTTCTGTGTGTTCTTGACTTGAATAACTAGTTTTTATCCTCCGCATCCTTCAGTTACAGAAGTCCTTTGTGCTGTTGAGTTTGTCTTTAATCTGAACATTTACACAAAATCAATGTCTTCAATACTTTACTTGTGTTTAGGTATCATGCACACAAACATACAAAAGACATTTTTTGTTACACAAATATTTTAATAAATAGTTAATAAATAATGTATTACATGAATGTCAATAAATAATTTCTCAAAACAAATTCAATAAAAAACTTAAATATTGAGCATGGAGATATGAATATGTCATCTAGCTTATGAATATGAGTGTCATGCAGTATTCCGGTCGGATCGGTCATGTGAAGGCTGTAGTGAACGACATCACTTCCTGTGGTCTCCGGAGGCGATGTACGCGAGCGCGCGGTTCATGGTGACGGCGCGCACGTGGAAGCCCTTCAGTGTTTTACACAGCAACACACGGTTATCGAAGGACTCGCTGATCCACACCGACCACTGCCAGCAGAGAGAGAGTGTGTACAGGCCTTCGTTAACACACATGCATGTATTATATGTACAAGTCAACCCGCTACACGCCACCACACACGTGTGTAACACATTTTTCAATTGTAGGTTTTTAAAAAGGCATTTGATGTAATAAACTAAATGCAATGTAGTTTGTCAAAAATATGGATTTTTCGATACAGAAATATAAATCTCTGAAACGCTTCCAACACTCATTGTCCACAGGATAGATATACTGACAGCGAGTGACACACACACCCGCCTCCACTCACTCACTCGCTTCATTCGCTCCGGATCAATGTTGTTACTGGGCTTGATTTTCAGCGTGGGATTGTGTGTATTGTGCATCATTATACTTATAATAATAATAAATCATACTTTTACTCCCTCAAAGTGCGGCACATAAAGCCTCTCAGCACTGAGTTGAGTTGAGTTGAGTTCGCTGCTTATTGCGCTTAAACAGTCAAATACACACAAAATGATGTCAAAATGGCGGTCCTGGTGAGGACTCACGCTAACACAGTTATGTGTTCAGTGACAATAAACAGTTGAGAAAGAAAACGCATGTGTACCTGTGTATCGGATCTGTGCATTCGGTCTTAAAGTGACAGCAGCCTAATATTCCTGCTGCCAAATTATGAGATCATTTTAAAAATATCTATATGGCCGTTTTTCCCTCTGGTATTGGTCAAATTGTGTCCAGTGAAAACGCTGAGTGCACTAGTGTGAGTTACGAGGACACGAGACACTCACCTTTCTGTCAGCGCCGGCGCCGTCCACATTCAAGCACTTCAAAACAAGCAGAATTATGTCTGATTAGAGTCTGCAGCACACACACACACACACACACACATCTGTTACCGCTGAGATACACACACTGACTGAACCCTCAGGTGTGTTTGGACTGGAACACTAGCTTACTCAGCAAATGTTCCTCAAACAGCGCATTATTTCACAATACATGTTTGGAGCAGTGGTGTGATATGGCATTGATCGTGCACATTATTGTGTTGTATTAACGTTCAGACTTGACTGTGGCAGTGTCCGTGTGTTAGTGTCCGTGTGTTAGTGTCCGTGTGTTAGTGTCCGTGTGTTAGTGTCCGTGTGTTCGTGTGTTAGTGTCCGTGTGTTAGTGTCCGTGTGTCCGTGTGTTAGTGTTCGTGTGTTAGTGTGCTGGAGATTCTCACATGCATGAGGTCAGCGGTGGCCGTCATGACCGGACTCAGATCGCTCGCTGTGGTCTTGTAGTTGTTCAGCAGTCGCTGATAGTAGTGCAGATCACTGCTGATGTTCCTCAAACACTCCGCCTGAGAAGAAAACACCGGCGTTAGAGAGCCGGAGCGACCCGATGGGGATTACACACACACACACACACACACATATCATCACAGCAGACTCACCTCGCTGAAGGAGGAGTTCCTCTGGCTGGAGCAGGACATCACCTGCAATCAGAAGCGGTTATCAGCTTCAGTTAATGACTTACACACACGCGCACACACACACACGCACACACACCACACACACACACACACCACACGCACACACACACACACACCACACACACACACACACACAGGTGGGTGTGTGTGTGTAAATGCTCACCTCATCCGGGGCGTTGGGCTGACAGGCAGAGCCGGTCTGAGTGTGAGGAATCATCTGAGCCTCCAGATCAGTGCAGTTAAACCCGGCAAACAGATCCTGATGCTCCATCTTCCCCTCCTGCGCTCCACACACACACACAACACAGCAGAAGATCAGACACATTCACATCGTAACACACCAGTCGTGAACATGAACGATATTACGGTCTCTGTTCAAAAATAGTTCAAATAACTCATGTTCGCATATATTCCTCTACATGTCCTCGATCCTGTGTCTGTAAAATCCCTTGAACAAGCCGACAGAAAAACGTTTCCTAGTGACATCATGCTCTCAGTGACATCATCCTCTCAGTGACATCATTTTGGAGGGAAAACAGCAAAACAAACATCAGCGTTTTCAACAGAAACTGGGATGTGTGAAGTCTGCTAATGTGAAGAGTTCAGGAGATGATCTTCAAGTGATGTTGTCTGACTCTCTCTGTTCATGTTCCCGCCGGTGTGTGAACGACCGAGGTCTAGTTCTACTGTTGAGGAGCCTGAGCTTCACCACAACACATTTATTACATTTACATTCACAGACACCCACTAGACTCTGGAAAGCTTTTCTCCACGCTGAAGAACCGTTCTCGGCCCGTAAAGAACTGCTCAGTGATCCGCTCATAAACACAACAGATTTTCTCAAAGCCCTTATAATGCATATAAAGTATTCTTAATGCTGTAAATCCCCTTATAATGCAGTGTATAGTCTTATGAATAACTAACCACAGTTATGATACATGATAAGTCTATTCTATCTATTCATTGTACATGCGTTTAGAAAGTATAATGCATTAGAACACATGACAATCTGCAAATATTATAATGTGTTTTAACTTTGGTTACAATTATTTATGAAAAGATATAATGTATTGTAATCTACATATAAATACCATTTGTTATTTGTTTAAATTTGTTTAAATACCATTTGTTTAAATTTATTTGTTATAATTGTGATGATTATGGCTTACAGCTTATGAAAACCCCAACTTCAAAATTATAATATTGTGAAAAGGTTTTCATAAGCGGTCCATAATCATCAAAATTATGACAAATAAAGGCTTGAAATATCTCACTGTGCATGTAATGAGTCTATATAATATATTAGTTTCACCTTTTAAGTTGAGTTACTGAAATAAATGGACAGGTTAGATGGAGCTCGCTGTCACAGCCGTGAGGGACGTACCTTCTGCATGATGTGTGTGAGGCTGGACAGCAGAGATCTGGCCACGCTGCAGCACGGACACGACGAGTGTGTGTTCAGAGGAACCGGAGAACCCAGCGCAAGAGCCACGACTACACACAGCACAGCGCCTGCACACACACACACAGCTGTCAATCACAGAGTCCTCTAATGTCACTAATGTCCCTAACCATGTGAACCTTCAACAGTTCTGGCTTTATCTATCAGAGCTACTCACAGATCTGCATGTGTGTGTGTGTCGTCAGAGTGTGTGTTTTAGTGAGAGTGTGATGGCTTTATACTCACACATCTGCATGCATGTGTGTGTGTGTGTCGTCAGAGTGTGTGTTCTAGTAAGAGTGTGATGGCTTTATACTCACAGATCTGCATGTGTGTGTGTGTGTGTGTGTGTGTGCTTGTGTGTGTTGTCAGGTCAGAGTGTGTGTTCTAGTGAGAATCTGAGAGCTTTATACTCACAGATCTTCATGGTGTGTGTGTGTGTGTGTGCTTGTGTGTGTGTCGTCAGGTCAGAGTGTGTGTTCTAGTGAGAATGTGAGAGCTTTATACTCACAGATCTTCATGGTGTGTGTTGTCAGGTCAGAGTGTGTGTTCTAGTAAGAGTGTGATGGCTTTATACTCACAGATCTTCATGGTGTGTGTTGTCAGGTCAGAGTGTGTGTTCTAGTAAGAGTGTGATGGCTTTATACTCACAGATCTTCATGGTGTGTGTTGTCAGGTCAGAGTGTGTGTTCTAGTAAGAGTGTGATGGCTTTATACTCACAGATCTTCATGGTGTGTGTGTGTGTGTGTTGTCAGGTCAGAGTGTGTGTTCTAGTAAGAGTGTGATGGCTTTATACTCACAGATCTTCATGGTGTGTGTTGTCAGGTCAGAGTGTGTGTTCTAGTAAGAGTGTGATGGCTTTATACTCACAGATCTTCATGGTGTGTGTGTGTGTGTGTGTGTGTGCTTGTGTGTGTGTCGTCAGGTCAGAGTGTGTGTTCTAGTAAGAGTGTGATGGCTTTATACTCACAGATCTTCATGGTGTGTGTTGTCAGGTCAGAGTGTGTGTTCTAGTAAGAGTGTGATGGCTTTATACTCACAGATCTTCATGGTGTGTGTGTGTGTGTGTGTGTGTGCTTGTGTGTGTGTCGTCAGGTCAGAGTGTGTGTTCTAGTAAGAGTGTGATGGCTTTATACTCACAGATCTTCATGGTGTGTGTTGTCAGGTCAGAGTGTGTGTTCTAGTAAGAGTGTGAGAGCTTTATACTCACAGATGATGAGGGGAATCCCTCACTGATGCTCTCAATCAAAACCTCTGCTACACACACACACAGAGTTTTTCTTTTGGTTTGTTGTTGTGCTGAAACTGGAATACACACACATGCACGCATCATCACAGTGACCTCATCAAACATCAGCATTACACACTCCTGTTTTCACTTCATTCAAAAGTCACGACCACACATCCCACTACGCCTCATCAATACCTGTCCAGCTCTGTGTGTGTGTGTGTGTGATCATGTGGTTTAATGACTTGTGTCTTCTCTTCTTACTCTTCACACACACGTGTATTGTGGTGGTGAATTTATTGCTGTGTAATAACAGTCATATGCGGTCGCAAATAGAATATGATACATACATTTACTTGATCTGTGGGAGTTGACAAATTTCCAATGTCAAACGAGATTCATTTCCAAACGGCACATAATTCATAAGGTGGAGAAACGCCGCTTCTGAAATGACCTCACGTTTCTGGAAATGATGACACTGACACATGTTTGTGGAGGAAAAGAAATGTACAGTAAATCATATCTGAGCGGCTCAAAGCGTGATGTGAAAGCCAGTGTTTAATCGTGTTCATTAAAGTTAAAGTTCATTAGTTAACATTAGTTACATTAGTTAGCATGGACTAGTAATCAACTGCACTTACACAGCATTTATTCATCTTTGTTAATGTTCGACATTTACTAATACTTTATTACAATCCAGCTGTTCATTGTTCATGTCAAGATTTAAGTAAACTAACATTAACAAAGATGAATAAAAACTGTAACAAATGTATTGCTCATTGTTAGTTCATGTCAGTTAATACATAATAATAATGTTAACTAATGAACGTTATTGTAAAGTGTTACCAGTTAATCAGTTTTATTCCAAAGCATTAATCATAAATCATAAAGACGACCAGCACGCCACAGTCTATGAAACCAAGTTTTATTTTTCTTATTTTATACATATCTGTACATAAGCATCTCCCTCAAATAAAGAATCTGAATACAATAGAATGAAAATGATATTAACACACTTATTATTATTCAAATGACTCGTGTCAGAATCAACATTCACGAAATGTTGAAAACCAATCGGAGTGAACGTTACCAAAAGCTACAGGTCGACTACAAGGCAGGTGTGTGTTCCTCTTCACACCAGAGAGAGACGCCTTCTCTACACACTGTCCAGCCGACGCGTCTCCATGGTTACATGGCGGCTGCTTCAGAAGCGTCTCCACGGTTACATGGCGGCTGCTTCAGAAGCGTCTCCACAGTTACATGGCGGCTGCTTCAGAAGCGTCTCCACGGTTACATGGCGGCTGCTTCAGAAGCGTCTCCACGGTTACATGGCGGCTGCTTCAGAAGCGTCTCCACGGTTACATGGCGGCTGCTTCAGAAGCGTCTCCACGGTTACATGGCGGCTGCTTCAGAAGCGTCTCCACGGTTACATGGCGGCTGCTTCAGAAGCGTCTCCACGGTTACATGGCGGCTGCTTCAGAAGCGTCTCCACGGTTACATGGCGGCTGCTTCAGAAGCGTCTCCACGGTTACATGGCGGCTGCTTCAGAAGCGTCTCCACGGTTACATGGCGGCTGCTTCAGAAGCGTCTCCACGGTTACATGGCGGCTGCTTCAGAAGCGTCTCCACGGTTACATGGCGGCTGCTTCAGAAGCGTCTCCACGGTTACATGGCGGCTGCTTCAGAAGCGTCTCCACGGTTACATGGCGGCTGCTTCAGAAGCGTCTCCACGGTTACATGGCGGCTGCTTCAGAAGCGTCTCCACGGTTACATGGCGGCTGCTTCAGAAGCGTCTTCTCTCTTTTTCTTTTTAAAAACTTCAATTTCTCACAAGGCGCTTTTACACCATTGTATGCTTTGACGGTTATAATTTAGTGGCAACGGTAAGAGACTGTATGAGTGAGCGGAAGCCGAGCGCTGGTGTGTGTGGGACGTCCCGCTCGGGTCTCTGGGTCTTGTGAGGAACGTGTGTGTGTGTGTGTGTGTGTGTGTGTGTGTTATGATGAACCACAGAAGCAAAGGAAAGGTGTGTGATCTGATGGTGTGGATGGTCTTCATTTAGATGGCGTCTTCTCTGCCAGGTGTTTCTGCTGGCTCTGAGCGTGCCTGTGGACACACACACACACACACACACACACACACACACACATTGAGTTTTCATGTTTTGTGGGGATTCTCCATAGGTTCAATGGTTTTTATCCTGTACAAACTGTATATTCTGAAGTATATGTGGATATGTGGCAAGTATATTCACATTTGAAGTACTTGCATTAAATGATCAATGTGTATGTACACAGTTAACTTTACCACAAACTATAAGCATTCCCATCTCTAACCTCCAACCCAACCACACCTCAAACTCTCGAGCAGCACATGTGGGAATCTCCCAGAACGACATGAAGTTGAACAGTAAACACACAGTCTTGTGGGCATGCAATAGTACCGACTGAAATAACGTGTAAGCAGAAATCGTCCTTCACTACTGAAACTTTTACACAATCACTTTTCCAAGAATATAAAGTGCACTTGTTGCAGTTTCAGTCAGATCTCAGGCTCTGTTCACAGGCACTGGTGTTAAGAGGAGTTTTGGTGGATCGGATCACAAGTAGACGAGGGAGACACGTTCCCGTTTTAATCCTTCTCTTTTGTCCACTTCTGTCCTGATTTCATCAAGGGAAGGGTCTATGGGCTCATGTAATTTACACATGAACATGACGGTGACAACGGAAAAACACGTAGATCAGGGGTGCCCAATCCTGCTCCTGGCGATCGACTTTCCTGCACAGTTCATCTCCAGCCCTAATCAAACACACCTGCCTTTCATTTTCAAGTGATCCTGCCGTGCTCTGAAGACCTTAATTGGTTGCCCCAGGTGTGTTTGATTAGGGCTGGAGATGAACTGTGCAGGACAGTCGATCGCCAGGAGCAGGATTGGGCACCCCTGACGTAGAACATCAGCTTTAGTTTGTTTAAGAAAATAAACAAAACCCTAGGTATTTATTTTTAAACAGTCGCTAAATTAATGAAAATTCTAAACTCATCTAAAATTTGTTAAATCATCTAAATCGACAACATGCATGTTAGCTGCTGAAAGAGATGCTTCCAGATGTCATAGATCCTCTTCTTAATATCATTAATTAGTCTTTGTCATTCGGATGCGTAACAAAAACCTTTAAGCTAGCTATGATTAAACCGCTTGTTAAAAAAACGAACTTGATCCTACAGAATTAGTAAATTACAGGCCGATCTCTAATCTGCCATTTCTGTCAAAGATATTAGAAAAAGCAGTATCCTCACAACTGTGTTCCTTTCTTGAAAGAAATGATATCTGCGAGGATTTTCAGTCCGGATTTAGACCGTACCATAGTACCGAGACCGCTCTCGTTAGAGTCACAAATGATTTGCTCTTATCATCCGATCGTGGTTGTATCTCTCTATTAGTATTACTTGATCTTAGTGCTGCATTTGACACCATTGACCACAACATCCTTTTAAATAGACTCGAACATTATGTTGGCATTAGTGGAATTGCACTAGCATGGTTTAAATCATACTTATCTGACCGTTATCAGTTTGTAGCAGTAAATGAAGAGATGTCTTATCAATCACAAGTTCAGTATGGCGTACCACAAGGCTCAGTACTAGGACAGCTGCTGTTCACTCTGTATATGCTACCATTAGGAGATATCATTAGGAAACATGGAATCAGCTTTCACTGTTATGCCGACGATACTCAGCTGTATATTTCTTAAAAACCTAACGAAACCTACCAATTCACAAAATTAACGGAATGCATAGCTGATATAAAAAATGGATGACTAGTAATTTCCTACTACTTATTTCTGAAAAAAAATAATATATATATTCTTATTATTGGACATAAAACTTCCACACGTAATAACCTAGAGTACTGTCTAACACTTGATGGCTGCTCTGTTAAGTCTTCGTCGTCGGTTAGGAACCTGGGTGTGCTCTTTGATACCAATCTTTCATTTGAAAGTCACGTGTCTAGTATCTGTAAAACCGCTTTCTTCCATCTTAAAAATATATCTAAATTACGTCATATGCTCTCAATGACAAATGCGGAACAATTAGTTCATGCGTTTATGACCTCAAGGCTAGATTATTGTAATGCTCTACTGGGTGGTTGCCCTGCACGCTTAATAAACAAACTACAGCTGGTCCAAAACGCAGCAGCTCGAGTTCTTACCAGAACCAGGAAGTATGACCATATTAGCCCCGTTCTGTCAACACTGCATTGGCTGCCTATTAAACATCGTATACATTTTAAAATATTGCTGATCACTTACAAAGCATTAAATGGTTTAGCGCCGCAGTACTTGAGCGAGCTCTTAACGCATTATAGTCCTTCACGTCTACTGCGATCTCAAAACTCCGGCCAGTTAATAATACCTAAAATATCAAAATCGACTGCTGGCGGTAGATCCTTTTCCTATTTAGCACCAAAACTCTGGAACAGTCTTCCTACCATTGTCCGGGAAGCAGACACACTCTGTCAGTTCAAAGCTAGACTAAAAACACATCTCTTCGGCCTAGCATACACATAACACATTATAGACTTATATAATTAAATGTTAGGCTGCATAGATTAGGTCAGCCGGAACTGGGAACACTTCCCATAAATCCTGATGTACTCGTTACATCATAAGAAGAATCGCATCTACGCTAATTTTAGTGTCTCTGTTTATCCCAAGGTTTTCCCGCAGCCTGCCGTATCCAGGCCGTATCCAGATCAAAACAATCTATATTGTTAAAAGCGCTATATAAATGAAGGTGACTTGACTGTCTGAGGTCAGTAGACAGAGAGTAGACGGTCTTTAGTGGCTGTTTGAACACATTTGAGCACATGAGTGTTTGCATTACGAAAGCAATCGTTTACACCTGTATTTAATGTTGTTCACTTGTGATCTGATCGACCAAAACACATCTCAATACCAACATAGTACATACTACATTAAATATTAATTATAAATAAAACTACATAGTACATTAAAAATCCCAGGATGTCCTTCGAAAAAGAGTAGGGCTGTAACCCCGGCATCCTGGCCAAATTTGCCCCTTGGCCTCTGTCCACCATGGCCTCCTAATCATCCCCATATATACACTGATTGGCTTCATCACTGTCTCCTCTCCACCAGTAAGCTGGTGTGTGGTGAGCGTTCTGGCGCAATATGGCTGCCGTCACATCATCCAGGTGATGCTGCACATTGGTGGTGGTTGAGGAGATTCCCCCCTTCTATGTAAAGCGCTTTGAGGTCTCAGATAAAGCGCTATATAAATGTAACGAATTATTATTAATTATTATTATACCAATATCTCAGCAACATAGTTCGGCCCAGATCCGGCCCACATCATTACTCATGGATTCCACACAGCCCAGATGTGGGCCGGATCTGGGCCGACACTGTGAACAGGGCCTGGAGGACTTCCTGACGTGATGTTGATTGGATGAGTAAAGCATGAGCTGGTCACCTTGTGAAGTCCTCGATGTCCACTAACATGGCATCCTGCTCCATCTGAAGCTCGTCCCGCACCAGCAGCAGCTGCACCAGCTCCTCGTTCAGACCTGCACAACAACCACCCGTCAGTGTGTGTGTGTGTGTGTGTGTGTGTGTGTGTGAGTGTGTGTGTGTGTGTGTGTGTGTGTGTGTGTCTGTGTCTGTGTGTGTCGCACCAGCTCCTCGTTCAGACCTGCACAACAACCACCCGTCAGTGTGTGTGTGTGTGTGTGTGTGTGTGTCTGTGTGTGTCACACCAGCTCCTCGTTCAGACCTGCACAACAACCACCCGTCAGTGTGTGTGTGTGTGTGTGTGTGTGTGTGTGTGTGTGTCCCGCACCAGCTCCTCGTTCAGACCTGCACAACAACCACCCGTCAGTGTGTGTGTGTGTGAGTGTGTGTGTGTGTGTGTGTGTGTGTGTGTGTCCCGCACCAGCTCCTCGTTCAGACCTGCACAACAACCACCCGTCAGTGTGTGTGTGTGTGAGTGTGTGTGTGTGTGTGTGTGTGTGTGTCCCGCACCAGCTCCTCGTTCAGACCTGCACAACAACCACCCGTCAGTGTGTGTGTGTGTGTGTGTGTGTGTGTGTGTGTGTGTGTGTGTGTGTGTGTGTGTGTGTCCCGCACCAGCTCCTCGTTCAGACCTGCACAACAACCACCCGTCAGTGTGTGTGTGTGTGTGTGTGTGTGTGTGTGTGTGTCGCACCAGCTCCTCGTTCAGACCTGCACAACAACCACCCGTCAGTGTGTGTGTGTGAGTGTGTGTGTGTGTGTGTGTGTGTGTGTCCCGCACCAGCTCCTCGTTCAGACCTGCACAACAACCACCCGTCAGTGTGTGTGTGTGTGAGTGTGTGTGTGTCCCGCACCAGCTCCTCGTTCAGACCTGCACAACAACCACCCGTCAGTGTGTGTGTGTGTGAGTGTGTGTGTGTCCCGCACCAGCTCCTCGTTCAGACCTGCACAACAAGCACCCGTCAGTGTGTGTGTGAGTGTGTGTGTGTGTGTGTGTGTGTGTGTGTGTCTGTGTCCCGCACCAGCTCCTCGTTCAGACCTGCACAACAACCACCCGTCAGTGTGTGTGTGTGTGTGTGTGTGTGTGTCTGTGTGTGTCACACCAGCTCCTCGTTCAGACCTGCACAACAACCACCCGTCAGTGTGTGTGTGTGTGTGTGTGTGTGTGTGTCCCGCACCAGCTCCTCGTTCAGACCTGCACAACAACCACCCGTCAGTGTGTGTGTGAGTGTGTGTGTGTGTGTGTGTGTGTGTGTCTGTGTCCCGCACCAGCTCCTCGTTCAGACCTGCACAACAACCACCCGTCAGTGTGTGTGTGTGTGTGTGTGTGTGTGTGTGTGTCTGTGTGTGTCACACCAGCTCCTCGTTCAGACCTGCACAACAACCACCCGTCAGTGTGTGTGTGTGTGTGTGTGTGTGTGTGTGTGCCGCACCAGCTCCTCGTTCAGACCTGCACAACAACCACCCGTCAGTGTGTGTGTGTGTGTGTGTGTGTCCCGCACCAGCTCCTCGTTCAGACCTGCACAACAACCACCCGTCAGTGTGTGTGTGTGTGTGTGTGTGTGTGTGTGTGTCTGTGTCCCGCACCAGCTCCTCGTTCAGACCTGCACAACAACCACCCGTCAGTGTGTGTGTGTGTGTGTGTGTGTGTGTGTCCCGCACCAGCTCCTCGTTCAGACCTGCACAACAACCACCCGTCAGTGTGTGTGTGTGTGTGTCTGTGTGTGTGTGTGTGTGTGTCTGTGTGTCTGTGTGTCCCGCACCAGCTCCTCGTTCAGACCTGCACAACAACCACCCGTCAGTGTGTGTGTGTGTGTGTGTGTGTGTGTGTGTCTGTGTGTGTCGCACCAGCTCCTCGTTCAGACCTGCACAACAACCACCCGTCAGTGTGTGTGTGTGTGTGTGTGTGTGTGTGTGTGTGTCTGTCTGTGTGTGTCGCACCAGCTCCTCGTTCAGACCTGCACAACAACCACCCGTCAGTGTGTGTGTGTGTGTGTGTGTGTGTGTGTGTGTGTGTATTACCCTCGATCTGTGAGTGCAGGTCGTTGACGATGACCTGCAGCTGTCCAAGTGTCATGTCTCTGAGATCTGTGGGCTTCAAACTCCTCTTCATCAGACATTCACTGATGTGTGGCATGTGCGGAAGCTGGAAACACACACACACACACACACACACACACACACACACACACACACAGTGAATACAAGGACCCAACCAACAAACATTCCCAATAAGTTGTGAAAACATTATTTCAGAATATTCAAAACGTGAAAATATTTAAAAATGTATTTTTTGTCAGTTATATGAACATTCCATTTAATCATTATTAAAAAAATATGGAATGTTACTTTTGAATGTTTTCTGAACGTTCAAAAACAAGTAGTAAAATGTTTTTTGTCGGTTATTTGAACATTCCATTCCATTTATCATTATTCAAACTATATGTTCTCTGAACATTCCGAAACAAGTAGTAACATTTTTTCAAAACGTTACACGAACGTACAACTGAAATGTTTCAGAAAACAACTTTCCATGTCGTCTAAAATGTACAGTATGAAACATGTATTTGTGTTAACGTTTTGAGAACATTATTAAAGACCAGAAAACTTTGAATGAACATTCTACACTGGAATAACTGGTTTGTTCTTCATAACTCTGAGCGTTAGCTAAAGTTCTGTGAACGTTCCCCGTGGGATGTGGATATGAATGATGTGAGGGATGTTGGGCTGGACCGATGACCCCTGCTGAAGAGATAAGAGCGGTCAGTTCTTCACATTAGCATCATGATGACTCCACTGGTTCCAGAGAATCCCTGATCAGCGTGTGTGAAGGACATGATGGACACTGAAGAAACATCTTCACAGAAACTAAAGCAGGTTTTTTACATTACGAATACTAGTGTCACACATGGTAATTCTGCAGCAGCTCCAGGTAAAACACCATCTGAAAGTTCCCACGAGGACTCGCTTCAGACTGACACTTTTACTTTCACTTCATTACTTCACTTGCTTGTGCTTTTTCCTGCTAAAAATGTTTTTCCCCATTAAACCTGCGTGAGATAATAAAGAGCTGGACTGTTCAAAGATGTATGTAACATCAGCCAATTCCTCCCCAGATTAAGTTTAGGACCTTCACTAATCCTGCAGTGATCCAGACACCTGGAGATAAAGCACGAGGCAGTGTGTGAAGAGAGAGAGGGCTTGACCGCAGTGTGAACTGAAGAAACTGAACTCTGTTCCGCTAAAAAACACTGATATCTGTGGAGCGATGCAAGATCGGCTTCAGAAAATCCATCTATCCATCCATCCATCCGTCCATCCATCCATCCATCCATCACTGTATCTGTCCGTCCGTCCGTCCATCCATCCATCCATCCATCCATCCATCCATCCATCCATCCATCCATCACTGTATCCGTCCATCCATCCATCCATCCATCCATCCATCACTGTATCCGTCCGTCCGTCTATCAATCCATCCATCAATCCATCCATCCATCCATCCATCCATCCATCCATCCATCCATCACTGTATCCGTCCACCCGTCCATCCGTCCGTCCATCCATCCATCCATCCATCACTGTATCTGTCCGTCCGTCCATCCATCCATCCATCCATCACTGTATCCGTCCACCCGTCCGTCCGTCCGTCCATCCATCCATCCATCCATCCATCCATCCATCCATCACTGTATCCGTCCGTCCGTCCATCCATCCATCCATCACTATATCTGTCCGTCCGTCCGTCCGTCCATCCATCCATCCATCCATCCATCACTGTATCTGTCCGTCCGTCCGTCCGTCCATCCATCCATCCATCCATCACTGTATCTGTCCGTCCGTCCATCCATCCATCCATCCATCCATCCATCCATCCATCCATCCATCCATCCATCCATCACTGTATCCGTCCGTCCGTCCATCCATCCATCCATCACTGTATCTGTCCGTCCGTCCATCCATCAATCCATCCATCCATCCATCCATCCATCACTGTATCTGTCCGTCCGTCCGTCCGTTCATCCATCCATCCATCCATCCATCACTGTATCTGTCTGTCCGTCCATCCATCCATCCATCACTGTATCTGTCCGTCCGTCCGTCCATCCATCCATCCATCCATCACTGTATCTGTCCGTCCGTCCGTTCATCCATCCATCCATCCATCCATCACTGTATCTGTCCGTACGTCCGTCCGTCCGTCCATCCATCCATCCATCCATCCATCCATCCATCCATCACTGTATCCGTCCGTCCGTCCATCCATCCATCCATCACTATATCTGTCCGTCCGTCCGTCCGTCCATCCATCCATCCATCCATCCATCACTGTATCTGTCCGTCCGTCCGTCCGTCCATCCATCCATCCATCCATCACTGTATCTGTCCGTCCGTCCATCCATCCATCCATCCATCCATCCATCCATCCATCCATCCATCCATCCATCACTGTATCCGTCCGTCCGTCCATCCATCCATCCATCACTGTATCTGTCCGTCCGTCCATCCATCCATCCATCCATCCATCCATCCATCCATCACTGTATCTGTCCGTCCGTCCGTCCGTCCATCCATCCATCCATCACTGTATCCGTCCACCCGTCCATCCGTCCGTCCATCCATCCATCCATCCATCCATCCATCCATCCATCCATCCATCCGTCCATCCATCCACCCATCCATCACTGTATCTGTCCGTCCGTCCGTCCATCCATCCATCCATCCATCCCTGTATCCGTCCACCCGTCCGTCCATCCATCCGTCCGTCCGTCCATCCATCCATCCATCCATCCATCCATCCATCCATCCATCCATCCATCCATCCATCACTGTATCCGTCCGTCCGTCTATCCGTCCATCCATCACTGTATCTGTCCGTCCGTCCGTCCATCCATCCATCCATCCATCACTGTATCTGTCTGTCCGTCCGTCCGTTCATCCATCACTGTATCTGTCCGTCCGTCCGTCCATCCATCCATCCATCCATCACAGTATCTGTCCGTCCGTCCGTCCATCCATCCATCCATCCATCACTGTATCTGTCTGTCCGTCCATCCATCCATCCATCACTGTATCTGTCCGTCCGTCCGTCCATCCATCCATCCATCCATCACTGTATCTGTCCGTCCGTCCGTCCGTTCATCCATCCATCCATCCATCCATCACTGTATCTGTCCGTCCGTCCGTCCATCCATCCGTCCATCCATCACTGTATCTGTCCGTCCGTCCGTCCATCCATCCATCCATCCATCACTGTATCTGTCTGTCCGTCCATCCATCCATCCATCACTGTATCTGTCCGTCCGTCCGTCCATCCATCCATCCATCCATCACTGTATCTGTCCGTCCGTCCGTCCGTTCATCCATCCATCCATCCATCCATCACTGTATCTGTCCGTACGTCCGTCCGTCCATCCATCCATCCATCCATCCATCCATCCATCCATCCATCCATCCATCACTGTATCCGTCCGTCCGTCCATCCATCCATCCATCACTGTATCTGTCCGTCCGTCCGTCCGTCCATCCATCCATCCATCCATCCATCCATCCATCACTGTATCTGTCCGTCCGTCCGTCCGTCCATCCATCCATCCATCCATCCATCCATCCATCCATCCATCCATCACTGTATCTGTCCGTCCGTCCATCCATCCATCCATCCATCCATCACTGTATCCGTCCGTCCGTCCATCCATCCATCCATCACTGTATCTGTCCGTCCGTCCATCCATCCATCCATCCATCCATCCATCCATCACTGTATCTGTCCGTCCGTCCGTCCGTCCGTCCATCCATCCATCCATCCATCCATCACTGTATCTGTCCGTCTGTCCATCCATCCATCCATCCATCCATCCATCCATCACTGTATCCGTCCACCCGTCCGTCCGTCCGTCCATCCATCCATCCATCCATCCATCACTGTATCCGTCCGTCCATCCGTCCATCCATCCATCCATCACTGTATCCGTCCACCCGTCCGTCCGTCCATCCATCCATCCATCCGTCCATCCATCCATTCATCCATCCATCCATCCCTATCCATCCATCCATCCATCCATCACTGTATCCGTCCGTCCGTCCATCCATCCGTCCATCCATCCATCCATCCATCCATCCATCCATCCATCCATCCATCACTGTATCCGTCCACCCGTCCGTCCGTCCATCCATCCATCCAGACCCTATTGTCTTCTGTAGAGCTGCTTATCGCTGAAATGTAATATCTTTCATAACTGATGAATTTGGCAACATTAATACAGTTATTCTCCTGTTTATTACTGTGAAGCAACACTCTGTATTGTATAAAGCGCTAGAGAAATAAATGTGACTTGACTTAGGAAAGCCAAAAGTGCTTCATGAGCCTTCAGGACACTTTCAGTTTTTTCCAGTACAATGAACTGAATCTTTATTGTGTTTATTTCATCGATTGGTCCAGTGTGTTGGGATAAATGTACATCTGAAAAGCTTCAGTGGAGGTGTGTGTGATGGCGTGGTTCCTCCGCTGTCTTCACTCCAGCGTATACTTTAGTTTAGGAACATGAAGCCGCCAGATAGCGAGCACAAACACACAGCTGGAAAGTGTCATCTTTGCTCAGAGTCTGCGCCATTTCTCTCCACAAGTCATTTCAGACAAAATGGCGGATTCGGCGGATTATGATTGGTCAGATCACCTGTCAATCAAGCTCCCTGTGAAGGGTCAATTGCAAGTTTACATCTCGCAATTCGGACTTTATTTCTCAGAATTGTGAGATATAAAGTCCAATTCTAAAGAAAAAAAAAGACTGACTTTATATCTCGCAATTGCGACTTTATTTCATGCAATTCTGACTTTATAACACACAATTCTGACTTTATAACACACAATTCTGACTTTATATCATGCATTTGGGAGAAAAAAAGTCAGAATTGTGAGACGAAAAGTTGCAATTGACCGTTCGCAAAACCCCGCCCTCTAACGGTTCTCGTCCAATCCTAGCTCAGCAACTGTAACTAAGGAGAAGGACCTCCGTCAAACATTCCGATTTCAGCAAGATAGTGCAATGATGCGCCTATGGCAGTGAGGTCTGCACGGGCTTAAAACTTGCTGTATTTTATGATTGCTTGCAACTATTATTAAAAAAATAGGCTACATGTACAAACACCGTTTCACTACGGCACTGCGGCCCCTCATCAGTCAGCAAACAAGAGGAAAAAAGAGAAAAAGCACGGACTTACTAATTACGAAACTTTGATGTGGTTGAACAGGTACACAGTCACAAATTCCTCAGGAACTCAAAAATTAAACTTCAAAACAAAGTTTGCGCAGTTGCACAACTATTCACACAAATATATCCTTATCAGTAGTTTGAGTTATGAATGAAGAGAACGCATCGAGAGTTGATGGTTCAGCGCGTCCTCTGATTGCAGTGTTGTGACTGAAATAGCGCGCGCGGGAGCACATGCGCAAAACAGTTTTGTAAAATGATATATGATCAAATAAAAATGATTAATATATAATTTTACAAAACTGTTTTGTGCATGTGCTCCCGTGCGCTATTCTGTCTATATTTCTGTCGTGCACTGGAGGATATGTCTGGTGCATTACTCCAAAACCAATCACGTATGGATCTCAACCCAGCCATGGCTATGGTTCTCAATTGTTTGACGGGCGTAGTAACAATAACTAAGGGGCGTGGCTTTTGCGAACGGTCAATTGCCTTTTTTATTTTGTATTCTGTGGCAGAAACAAGCTTCCATATGAAGCGTCTGGTGTTATAGTTCACAGCATAACAAAAATCAGCATGAGAAGACGTCCATCCATGAGTTACATTCTCATGTATAACCACTGGAAGGATGCAGAGGCAGCATGTGGCAGACAGATGTGCACACAGACAGATGTGCACACAGACAGATGTGCACACAGACAGATGTGCACACAGACAGATGCACACAGACAGATGTGCACACAGACAGATGCACACAGACAGATGTGCACACAGACAGATGCACACAGACAGATGTGCACACAGACAGATGTGCACACAGACAGATGCACACAGACAGATGTGCACACAGACAGATGTGCACACAGACAGATGTGCACACAGACAGATGCACACAGACAGATGTGCACACAGACAGATGCACACAGACAGATGTGCACACAGACAGATGCACACAGACAGATGCACACAGACAGATGCACACAGACAGATGTGCACACAGACAGATGCACACAGACAGATGCACACAGACAGATGTGCACACAGACAGATGCACACAGACAGATGTGCACACAGACAGATGTGCACACAGACAGATGCACACAGACAGATGTGCACACAGACAGATGTGCACACAGACAGATGTGCACACAGACAGATGTGCACACAGACAGATGCACACAGACAGATGCACACAGACAGATGTGCACACAGACAGATGCACACAGACAGATGTGCACACAGACAGATGCACACAGACAGATGTGCACACAGACAGATGCACACAGACAGATGTGCACACAGACAGATGCACACAGACAGATGTGCACACAGACAGATGTGCACACAGACAGATGTGCACACAGACAGATGCACACAGACAGATGTGCACACAGACAGATGCACACAGACATATGTGCACACAGACAGATGTGCACACAGACAGATGTGCACACAGACAGATGCACACAGACAGATGTGCACACAGACAGATGCACACAGACAGATGTGCACACAGACAGATGCACACAGACAGATGTGCACACAGACAGATGTGCACACAGACAGATGCACACAGACATATGTGCACACAGACAGATGCACACAGACAGATGCACACAGACAGATGCGCACACAGACAGATGCACACACAGACAGATGTGCACACAGACAGATGTGCACACAGACAGATGTGCACACAGACAGATGCACACAGACAGATGCACACACAGACAGATGTGCACACAGACAGATGCACACACAGACATATGTGCACACAGACAGATGTGCACACAGACATATGTGCACACAGACAGATGTGCACACAGACAGATGCACACACAGACAGATGTGCACACAGACAGATGTGCACACAGACATATGTGCACACAGACAGATGCACACAGACAGATGCACACAGACAGATGTGCACACAGACAGATGTGCACACAGACAGATGCACACAGACAGATGTGCACACAGACAGATGCACACAGACAGATGTGCACACAGACAGATGTGCACACAGACAGATGCACACAGACAGATGCACACACAGACAGATGTGCACACAGACAGATGTGCACACAGACAGATGTGCACACAGACAGATGCGGACGGGTCGGCCCAGTGATCCAGAGGTGTTACACACACACGACAGAGTCATGTCGCTGGCTCACTGTAGCAGGTGTGTGATGCCCGGCTGCATGGAGGACATGATGAAGCCAGTGTGAGTGTGAGATGATCTAATCATGGGCTGCCCCTCTGACTGACCGCTGAGGAGAAACAGCATCACAAGCCTCGCTTCAAGAGTGTTTCCAAGGAATTTACACAGCCAGAGGTCAGTTCTGTTCTTACTACTGAACATGTGCAGTGTGTGTGTGTGTGTGTGTGTGTGTGTGTGTGTGTGTGTGAGAGGAGAGAACCCCTCGACTGAAGACGCTCGAGCTCGGCAAGAGGAAGTGTGTGCCAGCTGCTTCCTGCTCGTGTGTGTGTGTGTGTCACAGTTTCAGCTCAGAGGTGACAGACTCTCGGCAGTCTCTGGTGTCGCGTAGGCGTTCTCGGACAGTGACGCGTCGAGACGTCACTGTAGTGTCACCATTGCTGATTTAAAACCAGACCACCTAAAGCGTGTCACGATAACCACCCGACACCGCGGACTACCCAGAAGCCCCGAAACATGTCAATGCGATCGCACAGGGATGACGACAGGGAATTGCCACGAGTTATTAATATACTGCACTGTACTCTATACTGTACATACTTATAATCATGACCCAGTCGTGCTCGCAGAATTTCTTCAAATGACATGAATTTCACATTTACTGTCAAGATTGAAATAATGTTGGGTTTATGGTTTCCCTTGTGCAAAAGAAGAACACTTTAGGATGTTTTAGCATACTTCATTTGAGCCTGACCTTTCAAAGGCTTGAAGTAGGACTTACAATCCTCTTTATCTGTAATTTCATAATTACTTCTACTGTCTTTGAAATATGCTTAAAGTGATGAATGTACTGACAAGCATTTATGATAAACTAAAATATACTTCAATGTCATTAGTACTGAAACTTTTATATCATGCAATTCAATATTTGCAATTGCACATGTGCAATGATGAAAGTGAAATTTAGCACATGAATTACTTAAATATAAAATAGCACACTACAGTTAAATTATAATTAAGTATGTTAGTCAGTATCAAAATAAGTGCACTTCTTTAAAGCACAACACAAGATTATTAAAACATAATGTACATTAAAGTAAAACTTTACATTTTAAATTACAGTGTCGATTTTGAAGTGTACTAAGCGTTCAGGTATCCTGAAGAAACAGTCCTGATCTCTTGAAGTGACCTTTTATTTCATTAATACTATATTATCTGCAAGTGTGTTTAAAAATATACCTATAAATCTTATTAAAGCTATAAAATATACTTCTTAAGATTTGAAGTACACGCAGTGGTCACGTTCATCTAAGCATACTTGTTTTTCACAAGGGTTAGTCTTGATAAATAACTGTTGTGCTGACTGAGAAAAAGTTGGAGAAATGACAGAAGTCTTTCATAATCATTGACACTTTCTGTTTTCCAGCTCTCACACACACACACACACCGCTGGAGTTCCTGTCTGCACACCGCACGAGTCTCGTGACCCGAGAGCGCACGTACCAGGTCTGCCACCGGGGACTTCTTGCGGTTCTGCTTCTCCACCTGCACCTGCATCTTGGCCATGGGCTTGGCCATCGCGAGCGCCAGCTTGGCCTCGGCCTGCAGCTTCTTCTGCCGGCTCAGGAAGTCCATGTCCTCCAGAGACTCGCAGTCGTCCTCCGCGGTGTCTCTGTCCGAGTAGGACGAGCTCTGCTTGCTCTGAGGACAGAAGATAATGATCAGACACTTGTTCATCGGGCCAACCGCAGCACAAACTAGTCAAGAGTGACTTAACTCTTCCTAATGTCATACAACAGTATATTAACAGCATAACAAACTAAAGTTGTGTTGAAATATGAACATGAATGTGTGTGTGTGTGTGTGTGTGTGTGTGTGTTTACTTCAAGTTCAAGTTATGTTTATTTATAGAGCACATTTACTACCGGCTGACAATCGACCAAAGTGCTGTACAAAAATTGCAATAAAATATACATTAAAACAAACAATGATCACTTAGGATCAGTGAGTACAACATCCAATTACATATTAAAAGCTGAATAAACCAGATGAGTTTTCAGAGCAGATTTAAACTCAGATAAGGAGGAGGCCATTTTAATTTGGATTGGGAGTTTGTTCCGCTACTTCAAACGCTCTATTTCCCCTATTTTTCAAGCGGGTTCTGGGAATCTGAAGAAGGAATTTGTTTACCGATCTCAGCCCTCGCTTGGGGGTATATAAGTGAAGTAGGTCCGACAGGTATAATGGTGCAAGATTGTTTAGTGATTTGTAGACCAGCAATAGAATTTTGTATTCAATTCTATACTGAACCGGTGACCAATGTAGGGATCTCAGAAGGGGTGTAACATGCTCAAACTTTTTACATCCCTTCAGAAATCTCGCTGCTGCGCTTTGAACGACTTGTAGGCGTGAAATTTGAGTCTTAGCAACACCATAATATAGAGAGTTGCAATAGTCCAGCCTCGATGTTATGAAGGCATGGACAGCAACCTCTAAAGAGGCGTTAGAGAGAAAAGATTTAATTTTGGAGAGAGAGCGTAAATAGAAGAAGCTAGAGCCCACTACAGAGGCAATTTGCCTGTCAAATTTCAGACTATTATCAATCATCACACCTAGATTACGCACTTGGGATGAGGTACTCAGGTTTGAGATTTCTACATTTTGTGAGTTTTGTCTACTGGTTTCGGAGGGGCTAAAAACAATGGCTTCCGTTTTATCTGAATTTAAAAAAAGGAAATGTTTTGAGAGCCATGATTTTACGTCGATTTTACATGTGGATAAACAACTAAGAGCATGCTCATTATCAGAGGTCAGAGGCAGATAGATTTGCATATCATCAGCGTAGCAATGAAAAGAAACGTTGTGTTTCCTAAAGATAGATCCCAAGGGAAGCAGATAAAGAGAGAAAAGAGTAGGTGCAAGAACAGACCCCTGCGGTACACCACAGGTTAGCTTGCGCGATGATGAATTAGAGTTTCCTATTTTAACTGAAAAAGTTCTGTTGGTTAAAAAAGATTTGAACCACTTTAAGACCGTTCCTCCAAGTCCCACATAGGACTCCAACCGAGATATGAGAATTTCATGATCGACGGTGTCGAAGGCTGAGGACAGATCTAACATAACTAAAATAACAGAATCTCCCGAGTCAGTAGCCATTAAAATGTCATTTAGGACTTTAACAAGGGCCGTTTTCATACTATGCAAT